>NC_091476.1:18127970-18432018 GCF_036971445.1 Narcine bancroftii | reverse complement strand
CCCTCCAGCGCGTGTAAGTGCAGCCTAGCAGCCTGCAATAAACTCGTCTGCTCACTGAGCTCAACCCGTCTGGTTCTGTGTGTTCTGTCAGGAGCAGTGTAGCCGTTGCTACAATTGGTGACCCCGACTGGTTCAAACGTCTTTGAACCCATCATGAGCGAGCCTGGGATCAGCGCTATAGCTGTAAAACTGCCTGAATTCTGGGTTCAGGAGCCGGAGATCTGTTTCGGCCACACGGAGGCCCAGTTTCACCTCCCCCAGATTTCGTCCGTCATGACCAAATTCTACCACGTGAACGCTGACTTGGACCAGGCCACTGCCAGAAGCGTGCTGCACCTTGTTCAGCACCCACCCACCGAGGACAAGTATGAGACCATCAAGCGAGTGCTTACTGGGTCCCTCGGACTATCCAGACACAAGCGTGCCACTCGGGTGCTGCTTCTCGACGCCCTGGCGGAAAGGTCCCCGATGGAACTGATGGACGAGATGCTCGCGCTCATGGGTGAGCACTTCAACTGCCCACTTTTCAAGTGTATCTTCCTCGAACATATGCCCGGGTACATCCGCCCGCTGCTGGTTCAGGAGAGCTTCACTGACCCGAGGACGGTCACCCAGAAAGCCCAAGAGCTATGGCTCGCAAGATTCTCGGAAGGCTCAGTGGTCAAGCAAGTCACGAGGCACGGGCAAGCCCACCCCTAGCACTGCGGTAGAGCCCCCGGCCCCTGCAGGGGACCCCAAGAGCATAACCAAGGCCGCACAATCCACTTCAGGCCTCTGCTTCTACCTCCAGCACTGGGGAGCCAAGGCCCGGAAGTGTCATCAGCCCTGCTCGTTCCAGGGAAACGACCAGGCTGGCCACTGTTAATGGTTGCGGCGGCTGGGCAAGGACACAGCCTTCTCTACTTGCAAGACTCAGTCAGCGGCCGGTGGTTCCTCATTGACACTGCAGCCCAGATCAGCATCATCCCAGCTATGGCCATTGAATCCAGGAACTGACCTCGTGGACCTCCCCTCCATGCGGCCAACGCAACAGCAAACCGGATGTATGGAGACGAGACAGTCTACTTCCAGATCAGCCAATGGAATTTCACGTGGAGGTTCAAAGTCTTGTCCCTCCCGACTGCCATCCTGAGTGCAGACTTCCTCCTCACACACGGGCTTCTGGTGAATATTTGAGATAGGTGCCTGTTGGATGCCCGTACCTTCCAGGCCATTCACCTTGGCAATGCCCTCTCGGAGCAACTGCAGATGGCCACAATCAGCATGCCCAGAGACGAGTTCCAGCAGATCCTGGATGAGTTCCCAACACTCCTCAAGCCACAGTTCTCCACTGCTTTGCCGCGCCATGGGGTGTTCCACCACATCCCAACCCAGGATCCACCGGTTCATGCCAAGACACGCCGGCTCCCGCCTGACAAGCTCCAGGTAGCGAAAGAGGAGTTTTCGGACCTGTTGAAGCTGGGGATCATTCGGCGATCCGACAGCCTGTGTGCCTCACCACTCCGCCTGGTTCCAAAAGCCTCTGGCGGCTGACGTCCCTGCGGAGACTATCAACGGGTCAACGAGGTAACCGTTCCTGACCATTACCCCATCCCTGTCATCCAGGACTTTACGGCCAACTTGCATGGCACAAGGGTCTTCTCCATGGTTGACCTGGTGTGCGGATATCACCAGATCTCATTGCGCCCTGAGGACATACCCAAGACAGCCATCATCACCCCCTTTGGTTTGTTCGAATTCCTGCGCATGCCGTTCGGGCTCAAGAATGGCGCTCAGACCTTCCATCGCCTCATGGACTTGATGGGCAGGGACTTGGATTTCATCTTTATTTATTTGGATGACATCCTCATCTCCAGCAAAGACCGGGCGCAACACAAGGCCCACCTATGTGGCCTTTTCTTCCAGCTGGCCGACTTCGGCTTTACCATCAACCCGGCCAAATGCCAGTTTGATAAAGAGTCCATGCAGTTCCTGAGCCATACCATCACGGCCGAAGGAGCCATGCCCGCTGCTGGGAAGGTCACCGCTATCAAGGAGTTCCCATGCCCAGACAGCCTCAAGGGGCTGCAGGAGTTTTCAGGTATGGTCAACTTTTACAACCTCTTCATCCCGGGAGCTGCGCGCATCATGCAGCCGCTGTTCGCCCTCATTGCAGCCAAGCACAAGACTCTACACTGCATTCGAGGCCACCAAGGTTGCCCTGGTGAAGGCCGCCAAGCTCGCCCACCCGCACACCGACCTGCAAACGGCACTCTCTGTCGATGCCTCTGCCACAGCCGTCAGTGCCGTCTTGGAGCAGCAGGTGAATGGACATTGGAAACCGCTGGCATTCTTCACCCGCCTGCTTCGCCCGCCGGAACGCAAGTATAGTGCCTTCAACTGCGAGTTACTGGGCATGTACCTGGCAGTGCGGCATTTCGGCTATTTTTTGGAGGGGAGGACTTTTACTATTTTCACAGACCACAAACTCCTCACCCAGGTGCTCGCGATGGCAAAGGATCTCTGGTCGGCCCGCCAGCAGTGTCACCTCTCCTTCGTGTCGGAGTTTACCACTGGCATTCGGCACAAGGTGGGGAAAGACAATGTGGTTGCCGATGCACTCTCGTGACCGGTCATCTGCGCGCTGACGCCCGGCCTCGACTTTGACCAGCTTGCCCAGGACCAG
The DNA here is from genome assembly GCF_036971445.1 of Narcine bancroftii. NCBI lineage: Eukaryota > Metazoa > Chordata > Chondrichthyes > Torpediniformes > Narcinidae > Narcine > Narcine bancroftii. Next base: position 18,429,353 of record NC_091476.1, on the reverse strand, counting down.
GAAGCTGATGAGGAGATGAGGGCCTTCAAGACCGCCATCACTGGCCTGTGGTTCCAAGACCTCCCAACTCCGAGAGGCAAAGGCACCATCCTGTGCGATATCTCCTTGGGCACCCCGCGGCCAGTGGTTCCCCAGAAGTGGCGTAGGCAGGTCTTCCGTCACATCCACGACCTTTCACATCCGTCCATCAGGTTGTAGAGCTCGTCGAAAGAATCAAAGACTTGTTGATCCAAACCAAGGCTTTTATTAGCAAAAGACAGGAGCTCTTCACAGGTGGCCGACCATTCCGGAATGATCCGACCTGGCTAGAGGCACAACCCTTTAAGGCCCAGACAGTAGGCGTGGCTAAGCTCTCAGCCAATCACTGTAAGCACAGACTAGATACTGTAACTATATACACTATATAGATCTGTACTATCACACAGGTCCACGGTCCGGATGGTGACAGAACGGTTTGTATGGCATGGGCTGCGGAAGCAGATCATGGGATGGGCCAGAACATGCACCTATTGCCAGAAGTCCAAGGTACACAGGCACACCAGGGTGCCCGTACAGGAATTCGAGCATGTCCGGGAACGGTTCAGCCACATTCACGTGGACATTGTCAGGCCCTTACCTATTTCCTGGGGCAACTGTTTACAGTGGTGGACCGCACCACTTGCTGGCTCGAGGCAATCGCGATGCCAGACACCTCCACCGACTCCTGCTCTCGAGCTCTGTTGCATGGTTGGGTCGCCCGGTTCAGCATCCTGGCTCACTTCACCAGCGATCGGGGCACCCAGTTCACATCTGTGCTCTGGGCACAACTCGCCAACAGGTTGGGGATCCAGCTACACTACACCATGGCCTACCACCCGCAGGCCAATAGACTAGTCGAAGTTTCCACACCGCCACCTTAAGTCAGCGCTCATGGCCCATCTCACTGGTCCCAACTCGACGGATGAACTGCCTTAGGTGTTCCTGGGCATTCACTCCACTCCCAAGGAAGATCTGCAGGTGTTATCAGCTGAGCTGGTCTACGGTGCGCCGCTGGTATTACCTGGTGAGTTTGTCAATGCACCTCACAATCCTCAGCGGTCGCTGCATGAACTACTTCCTCACCTCAGGGCACGCTTGGACTCCTTCGTACCCCCTCCACCGCCCAGGCATGGCACCCACCTGTCTCACGTTCCTGGCGAGCTGCTTTCCACGGTGTTCATTTTCATTCAGCGGGGCCCAACTGCGGCACTTCTGCAGCAACTGTATGAGGGGCCATACAGGGTTATACAGTGTTCCAGCTCGATGTTCACGCTGGACTTGGGTGGCAGGCATGAGCTTTACCATGGACAGGCTGAAGCCAGCGCACCTCGATCCCACCGAGCCTGTGGTCATTGCCTAGCCCAAAAAGTGAGGCTGCCCAGTAAAAAATGACATTAATGCTGATTCTGGGGGTGGGGGGGGCTGTGTGGCGGCTCAACACAAGGCAGGTGAATCAGCCCCAATTGTAAGCCACGCGGCGGGGAAGATGGCCAAAATGGCGCCATTGGGGGTTTCCCTTCCTTCCAGCTCGGGGCTCAGAAACCCGTGCTTGGGGACCACGTGACTCCCGAGTGATGTCAGCGCCCCTTCAGCGTGGTTCTCAGCCAGGTCTGGGCTGGTGTATAAGTGCTGCTAAGCAGCCTGCAATAAACTAGTCTGCTAACTGAGCTCAACCCGTCTGGTTGTGTGTGTGTTATTGCAGGAGCAGAGTAGCCGCCGCTCAGTGTTGTATTTAAAATCCTGCAACTGTATGCTCTGAGCCCAAGATGGCTGTGGCTGTGTTGGCCAGCAGCCTCACGGGGTTGCAGACTCCAGGGCAGCAGCAGTAATCAGGAGAACAACCCTCATTGAGAAGGTGAAGCAGAAGAGACTACTCCAAGGATAGTGACCACAGTGGCAGACCAACGAGGGGCTCTGTGGCTGAAGAATGCCCTTAGGCCCTGACTGTTGGCGACTTGAAGGCAAGGAACCCACACAGGTTGTGGGCTGCTGGCAACAACATCAAAGGACTCGCACCAGATTGCAGGTTGCTGGAGAGTGGGTCATAAGAAGCAGGCAATGGAACCAGGATTCAGGAGGGTGCTGGGGGCAAGGAGGGTTCCCGAAGGGTCCTGGCTGTGAAAAGCTTTTTCATTGTGTCAGAGAATTGAACTGAACTAGAGTCTTGAGCAACTGCAGAGGCTGCAGAAGTACTGGAGGTGAATCCACAGACACTCAGTGACTCCGAGGCACCCTTCTGCTTCTCTTTCTCTGACTGTAGGGGGTACTGGTTGATGCTAATGGTGAATCTTTCTCTGCTTTATGGCAGACTAAAGACAATTTTGTGTAAAATTACATTTCTCTTTTATTGCATGACAACAAATAATATCTTACCAATGTGTGGCTGTACAACATAGATTGGCCTTGAATGAAACCATCCTCTTTTTTTTTGCTGTCAGTCAAAAAAATCCTTGGGTAATATTGTATTCCCATAATCTTAATTTAATTTACATTCTGTGGAATGTTGAGAACCAAAATTCACCCACCCATTCAGAATGCTTGTGCATTGCAATGGCAATGAGATTCTGTCACTTCCTTCATATGGCATCTTGAGAGAAAGAGAAAGAGAATGTGTGACAAATCGTCAAAGAGTTATACAGCTCAGAAACAGGCTCTTTGACCAATTTGTTCATGCCATCGGCACTGATCCCAAATACCTCTGTTCAGCCCACAAATCTTTAAACCTTTCTGATCCTATGACAAAATATCTTTTGGATGCTACAATAGTCCCTGCTTCTACCATTTTCTCTGGTGGCTCATTCCACATACCGACCACCCTTTATGTGGAGAAGGTGACCCTCAGGATCCTTTTATATTTTTATCCTCTCACCTTAAAACTATATCCTGTAATTTTGAAATTTGTTTTCCTCTCTTCAAGCATTTATTTATTTTACTTGTACTGTTCTGTTGATTAATTGAACCTACGTTCTGATTGCCACTTACAAGATCCATTATGCCGCGCTTGGCCAAATTTCAACATAAACCACAGCTGTTGAAAACTCTCTTTGCTCTCCAAAATCTTTTAAACTCTTCCATTATATTCCCTGGACTCTTGAGTAGCATGTGTATGGCTGTCCTAGATCAGTGGTTCTCAACCTTTTTCTTTCCGCTCACATACCACTTCAAGTAATCCCTATGCCATCAGTGCTCTATGATTAGTAAGGGATTGGCTGTGAAGGGAAGGCTCGAGACCCAATTGTAACTCAAATATTTTGCTTGAGAAAAATTGTCATTGGCCCATTTCCTTTGGAGTTATAAAACTGTGAACATACCGTGTCAATTGGGTACAATTAAAACAGTGGTTTTCAACCTTTTTCTTTCCACTCATATTACCTCCTTAAGCAATCCCTTACTAATCACAGAGCACCTCTGGCATAGGGATTACTTAAAGTGGTATGTGAGTGGAAAGAAAAAGGTTGAGAACCACTGTCCTAGATTGACGGCCACTTAAACAACTAAATGGTAAAAGATCTTTTTGGATCCTTCCTCAACAGCAAATGAAATGCAGCCCAATAAATATTTTCTGCCATGCCTCTCATAATGCATTTGAATATTTACTTGTTATTTATTTTGTTCAGTCCACCTTCCCAAATCAACCTTTTACTCAGTTATATTATTATAAGCAGGTTTCTTCTTGGATGCAATGCATGGGTTTGCTTACAGAAACACTGATGCATACTTCTGACTATGGAGTTAGTACTTACTGCTAAATGCATGCATTCTACTTTTTTTTCCTCTTGCAACCACTTCTTCCACAGCTCTGTAGTCCTAGTTAAGATTTCCCACTCCAAGCAACTATATTTTCCATAAATATTCATTAGATGGATGCCACATCTGCCCTTAAAGGAACTCTTGACTGACATAGATGTTTTAAATTTGGTCTTTGTTGGAAGCTGGGCCATCATATTCAAGTCCACCAGGAAAGATTAGATCCAAGATAGTAACTCTGCTTGATAGTGTCCATTATAGTTAATGAAAATGAATTTCTTAAATTGATGAGATCACACATTTCCTATAATGGACTTTTAGCATGACTAAAAACTAAGCAAACATTTTCAAACTTCACATAGAGGAAATGTATGCTGAGTTTGTTTCTGTAGCTCCAGATGCCTCTTAATCAAGTGCCCATTTAGTACATCTGGGCTTAAACTTCAGGTGTGGGCAGTGTTAATCAACTATAGGGAACCAAAGCAATTGAGAACAAAAGGAGGTCATTCAAACCAATGCGTCGGTTTTTTGAAAGAACTGTTTGATTGGTCCAAGTATCTTGCACTTTCCCCATTGTCTTACAAATATACCCAGTGAGGATTTAGCCAGCTTCATTTTCATTATTGAATTAGCTCTTAGTAAATTAACCTTTCAGGGGACCTATTCAATACTGAAGTTGATTAAGAATGTATGTGGATGAAGTTCACAGTAGCCATATAGTGCATAACCTGATCTATTCTAGTAAATTGCAATATTTTGTATTGACAAACAATTTTTTAAAAGGTTTGTTTCCTGAAAAAAATGGGGATTATGATAGACAACTTCAAACTGAACACAAAGATAATTTTACATTTGCTGTATTACATAGAAAATTTGGGAAAAGTTAAATTATCTTTGATTGAATTTAGCGTATTTAATCGCATAATGATGCTGACACATTGCGTTAGTTTAACTGACCTAAAATGTTTTACCGCTGATTTTGATTTGTACTCAGCATCTGATGCCTCTCGTGTCAGTGTCCAACAATAGTCAGCCAGTACTGATGGATTCTAGTTGCCCTGACACTGCTTTTCTATGGTTGCAATGTCCTGGTGAAACTTGTCAACATGTTTGTTATTGACTGCACCAAGATCAGCAGAGAAGCAGTCCAAGTGTGAATGCAGAAAATGAATTTTCTATGACATGTTGCCCTTCATGGTTTTGTAGGCTTGAAGCATGTTGTCAATCAGCTGGATGTAGTTTGGTGCTCTTGTCCGTGAACTACTCTTTGCAGACGATGCCGCTTTAGTTGCCCATTCAGAGCCAGCTCTTCAGCGCTTGACGTCCTGCTTTGCGGAAACTGCCAAAATGTTTGGCCTGGAAGTCAGCCTGAAGAAAACTGAGGTCCTCCATCAGCCAGCTCCCCACCATGACTACCAGCCCCCCCACATCTCCATCGGGCACACAAAACTCAAAACGGTCAACCAGTTTACCTATCTCGGCTGCACCATTTCATCAGATGCAAGGATCGACAATGAGATAGACAACAGACTCGCCAAGGCAAATAGCGCCTTTGGAAGACTACACAAAAGAGTCTGGAAAAACAACCAACTGAAAAACCTCACAAAGATAAGCGTATACAGAGCCGTTGTCATACCCACACTCCTGTTCGGCTCCGAATCATGGGTCCTCTACCGGCACCACCTACGGCTCCTAGAACGCTTCCACCAGCGTTGTCTCCGCTCCATCCTCAACATCCATTGGAGCGCTCACACCCCTAACGTCGAGGTACTCGAGATGGCAGAGGTCGACAGCATCGAGTCCACGCTGCTGAAGATCCAGCTGCGCTGGATGGGTCACGTCTCCAGAATGGAGGACCATCGCCTTCCCAAGATCGTATTATATGGCGAGCTCTCCACTGGCCACCGTGACAGAGGTGCACCAAAGAAAAGGTACAAGGACTGCCTAAAGAAATCTCTTGGTGCCTGCCACATTGACCACCGCCAGTGGGCTGATAACGCCTCAAACCGTGCATCTTGGCGCCTCACAGTTTGGCGGGCAGCAGCCTCCTTTGAAGAAGACCGCAGAGCCCACCTCACTGACAAAAGGCAAAGGAGGAAAAACCCAACACCCAACCCAAACCAACCAATTTTCCCTTGCAACCGCTGCAATCGTGTCTGCCTGTCCCGCATCGGACTGGTCAGCCACAAACGAGCCTGCAGCTGACGTGGACTTTTTACCCCCTCCATAAATCTTCGTCCGCGAAGCCAAGCCAAAGAAAAAAAGTTGCCAAGAAAATTCTCAACATCTTTAAATGTCTTCTATGCATGCCCAGGCATATTTGCAAACCACCTGCACTGAGTGCAGGCCCAGGCATCCTTGGACTGACCAAAACAGCTTGTTTTCTGGGCAACATACAAGTAGATTTAAAATTTAAAAGGGCAGGATGGTTGGTGTAGAGATTAGTGCAATGCCTTTTTAGCCACAGCAATCAGGATCGGACCTAGGTTCCAATCCCGCACTGTTTGTAAGGAGTTTGTATATTCTCCCTGTGTCTGCATGGGTTTTCTTCGGGGACTCCGGTTTTCTCCCACTCTTCAAAAACGTAGGTTAATAGGGTGTAAATTGGGCGGCACAGACTTGTAGGGCCTAATTGGCCGGTTACAGTGCTGTGTCTAATTTTTTTTAAATAACAGGAAATCACAAAAATAGGTTATATCTATAAAAACAATACAAGATAGGTAATGTTTAAGGTGTTTTTTGTGATCAGCTTCCGAAAAGCCATAAAATACATCCAAAAGTGTTCAGGAATTAAAATCCTCATTGTCCACTGTTAGAGGGAAATATGATTCTGTCCACTCCTGATGTTCAAATGTACATATCATAGCACTAATCACTTAAATGGAATTCTGGTTAATATTTTCTCTTCCTGAGCTCTGAGATCAATTTTACTGCTTCTCTGGCTTAAAATAAATTTCCACAGGACAATCGGAAGCCTTCCTCAGGCCTTGCATTTATCCACTGAGCCATCTGGGTATCTTAGAATTTATATCTATTCTTGTCAGGATGAATAAAATCTATTCAGGCCAATCCCAAACCAATATGCCACTGATTTATTTTATGTGAAGAACAACAAAAAAAAAGGTTAAATAGAAAACTTTTCTACTCTGGAGAAAGGTACAGAATTGATTCATTGGCTTTGATTTTTCTTGTGAAGGAGCCTCGATCAGATTTTCTAGCTATCACTGTGGTTAACTTTGTCCACAGGAGTTGAGGATTCAATCTAATCTATCTCCATTTGAGACTGGAATTCCGTACTATCCAGCGAGGCCATCATTCTAGGCATAGCCTTCATCCAGTCTGTTACATGTGTGACAATGCATTTTAATTTCTAGTGTATGTAACTCTCAGAAGTATCATCGATCTCCCTGAAAAATTCTTATCATGTCCTTCAATGAAGCTTTCTCAGTGTCTACGATTTATGGATTGATTGGCACTATTTTTTGAAAGCTAATTTTATTGCTGTACCTCGAGAGACCAAAAGTGACAGCCACTTTATTTTATATTTCCCTCAGTCTTCAGGTTTGTGAGTGGATTACAGACCAAACTGTTTACAAACTTTCAACAATTCTGTGAACACAGGGAAATGTACTGTGGTTAGAACTAGGTTCTCAATTGATTTGTTTGCCCTATTCTCTCCACTGGGAGTACACTTTATTGGAATGCTGGGAACTGCAGGAAGATCCCACTGTCCACAATCTAGCAGGTTTTTGGAACATTGATTTTGGATATTCTACACCTAGTAGCAATGTCATTCATTGTCAGCAAATATATTGCTGCGGGCCTGTCAAGGATTATTGTGTTAGACATCTTATATTATGTGGGAAATATTGAACCTAGGATGTGGAACTCAGACTGTGTTTTATCAGTTCATTATTTTCACAGGAACCAATTGCACTGGGAGAGTGGGTGGGCGAAGTTAATATTGTCTAGTGAGGACAGCAGCCTAAGGCTGAATAGTGAAAATGTGGAGATGGGTGAATATTCCGGATGTTTGCTTAAAGGCCTTTGGGTTTTAGGGAACTTTATGCATCATTTGAATTCATTAGATCAATTGCATTGAACAAATACATGGTTGAGTTTGATCTGATGTGTGAAAGAATTGAGGCCCATGCTCCATAATGATTCCCAATGCATAGAGTCAATCCTTCTGATATTATTTTTCACAGCAAAAAGTGCAAATTGTCTACATTAATACAATGTCCATGTGCTGAAACTGGGAGATAGTGCAAGCAAGAGAATGAAATTTGTAGTTTGGCTAAATTTGCCAAAATTGAAAGCAAGATGCTCCTCCATTATCTGAACAATGGCAAGTTTAAATGATCGTAAATAAAGCCTAGACTGAGAAATGTGTTACTGCCTTATAATATTTATGTTAGGAATTTCAGGGAGAATGTTTGACACCATGGATTGTCACCTCGTTGTGCTGGAGAATCTTGTGTGGTCCTGAGATCCTGAGAATGATGCCGTCTGCATCTCTGGTCCTGGTAGAGCTACCCGTGGTAGTGAGGTCCCTGACAAAGAACAATCTAACCAAGACCTCAACAGTGCAACAGGCAGATGAAGTTACTTCGAACTCAATGGCTGTGAAGGTGGGAAAAGGCTGAAACAAATCCATCAGATCCAATTATCGTGGTTTTTATGCCATTGGAACAAGTTGGTTAATTTGCCACATTAAGTACACTTCAAACAAACAAATGCACCGGCGTCTTCGCTTGATGGGCCACTTTCCAAGATTGGACTCATAAGCCACTTGAGAGCCCATAGGAGCGAACACCATCATCCTCGACCTTGAGGGAGAGCCACAACAATTTAAAATAACTGTGATGTATCCAAATGTCCAGGCTTTCTGACAGTAATTTTTCTGAAAAGGTACCTGCTATGTGGGTAATAGGTTTGAGGGCAACAGCAACAAATACCCAATGCTCATAATGACTGGGAAAGATCTTGTATTTTGATAGTGTATTTTTGAACTGTAGTGAAAATAGAGATTCAGGAATGTGTGCAGGAAGTTGGAGGAACACACACACACACACACACACACACACACACACACACACACACACACACTGATGTTATGGGATGCATCCATATCCTCACCTGATACATTCTGTGTTATTTATATATTAACTGATTATTCATGATATTAGGATAATCAGTTGTCCCACTGCCTTTTAAGTATTTTTTTTGTAAATTTTAAATTTAAACATGCAGCATGGTAACTGGCCCGCTTCTGGCCCACACCCAATTACACTCAATTGACCTATAAGCCCCGTACATTTTGAAGGTTGGGAAGAAACCAGAGCAGTTGGAAGAAAGCCACACAGATATGGGGAGAATGTACAAATTCCTTCCAGACAGCGCCGGATTTAAACTGGGTTGCTGGCACCGTAACAGCACAGCACTAACTGCTACCCTAACTCTTCCTCCCCATGGCTCCTGATGCATACAGTTTCATAGAATCTACCTTCCATTTCTTTGCTTGATTTGAGGTGAAGGCAACGAAAACGAATACAACACCTTCCTCAGCGTCTAACAGCCATGTCCTCACTATGCAGGATTATGGGTATTCAAGGCAGTGAATCCAAGGAAAGCCAGTGGCTCTGATGGCATGAAATGGAGTTGAATGTATGTGCATACTAGTTCTCCGAGAGCTTTACAAAGATCTTCAATCTGTCCCTGTCTAAATCCATCATCCAACCTTGTCTGAAATCTGCCACTATCATCCCACTGCCAAAAAAGAATGTCATCAACAGCCTCAATGAACTCCGTCCAGTAGCACTTAACACCAGTCATCATGAAGTGCTTCAAGAAGCTGGTCGTGTAACATATAAAAGCCAGCCTCCCACCCAGCTTTGATCCATATCAGTTTGCCTCTATGGAAAACAGGTCTACAGTGGATGCCATTGCCACTGCTCTTCACTGCACTAACTCCAGTGGAGCTATGTGAGGATGTTTTTTTAATAGACAAGATCTGCCGTTAACACTGTCATCCCGGGCAAACTGGTTACAAAACTTACAAAATTAGGGTTTTCCAAATCTATTTGTCTCTGGACTAAGGAGTTTCGAATGAATCACTGCCAGACGGTTAAAATTGGCACTCATCTCTCCTCTACCCTTTTACCCACAAGGATGTGTATTGAGTCCCATGCTCCACTCTCTTTATATCCATGATTGTGCCTCCACATATTCTACCAACACCATTATCAAGTTTGTGGACAACAGAACTGTGGTTGGACTTGTTTCAAGAGGAGACGAGGCAGCCTACAGGGATGAAGTCCAAAGACTTACAGCGTGGTGTTCAGAGAACAATCTCATCTTGAACGCCTCAAAAACAAAAGAACTTATAATAGACTTCAGGAGGAACAGTTTAGTTCCAGACCCATTATACATCAATGGGGACGGTGTGGAAAAGGTCACTGTTTTCATGTTTCTGGGTACGCACTTTGCTGAAGATCTCTCTTGGATAACCAATACCATCGCAGTAGTACTCTGTGCCCTGAGTATTCTGAAGAAGGTCAAACTGCAGGAGAAGCTGCTGGTGTCCTTTTATCACTGCTCCATTGAGAGTGTGCTGGCCTACTGCATTCCGACATGGTTTGCCAGCTTCTCAACAGCAGACAAGGGGGACCTTCAGAGGGTCATCAGTGCAGCCTAGAAGATTATTGGCTATGCATTGCTCTCTTTGAAGGATTTATACAGATCTCACTGCCTCAGTAGAGCAGCCAAAACCCTAAAGGACCATTACCACCCTAGTCATCATCTGTTTGACCTGCCGCCCTCTGGTAGATATTTTAGGTCCATTAAATTACGGAGAAACTGACTTAAAATCAGTTTTTACCCCAGAGCTATACATGAACTGAATACTGCCAAACATTGAATATTGTGTTGTTGTTTTTATATTTTATTGTTTGATGTATGAATGTACCATTAGGATGTGCACTCAATTTAATTGCACTTATGCAATGAAAATAAAGGTTATCTTATCTAATTAATTCACTGAGATAGTGGAGAACAGTTGGTTACTTGAACTAACAAACAAAGCAACATTATTTATGAATGAACTTCCCATCACATAAGCAGGCGGCTTCTCCTCAGAAACAGAGGATCTCTGGAAAATTCTACTCTAAACATTGTGGAAGTACACAAAATGAACATGCTGTTAGAATTAGTCATATGATCAATTCCTGAAGTGATACCAGGCAATTGTACAAAGGTTACATCTCTATTTTAATGTTGATCAAAAAGAAATCCCATTCAAAATAATTTCTCTGTCTCTCTGTAATTTACCTGCCACAATGTTTTCCATTTGCTTGGCTTGATGGACTGTCCCTCCAGATTTGTTTCTTTGTCTTCTCCTCTGATGTGAGATCTCATTCAAGTTTATTATCACAAAACAAATGCAGTGATCCAGATTGTTTTGTGAGCATACTAGAGTTCGCATCTATTGTACATTTTGTACTGTGTCTTACTGGTTGTACTTAGTTACTGAGAGAAATCTGTTGGTACAGAGCAAAGACGACATCTTTTGATATTTTGGGGGTTCACTTAGGAGTCTAATAGGAAAGAATCCATAATTCAATCTGATGGTGCATGATCTTACATTTACACTTGTAAATCTCCTTGATAGGAGGAGGTTGAAGAGTGTGTGGTCAGGGTGGAATGTGTCTTTTAATATATTGGCTGCTTTTCTAAAGCAGCAGTAGTTATTGATGGAGTCAAAGGATGCTTGGTAGTCATGTGTGATGGCCTGAACCACGTTCATAATCCTCTGTAGTTTGTTTCAGTCTTGGGTGGAACAGATCCTGCAGCAAACAGTAATCCACCCTGATAGGATGCTTTGTAAGCTTCTGAGGAAGTAGAGAAGCTAGTGAGCTTTCTTGGCCATTACATCAACATGGATGGACCAGGACAGTCATTTGAGATGTTTATCCCTTGGAACTTAAAGCTGTCTACTACCTCAGATTGCTATGTGATCCCACCACTAGACACATATTCCCCTCTCCTCCCCAATGTACCCCCTCTGCCACTGGATCCTTGACTTTTTCATCGGAAGAGCAAAGTTAGTATGGATTGGAAATAATATCTCCTCCTCACTGATTATCAACATAGGTGCACCACAAGGATGTGTGATTAGCCGACTGCTCTTCTCACTCTACACCCATGACTCTGTGGCCAGGTACAATTCCAATGCTATCCATAAATTTGCCGATGACACCACAGTTGTCGGCAGGATCACCAAGAGCAACAAGGAAGTGTTCAGGAGGGAGATAGATCAGCTCTTTGAGTGCTGTCACACCAACAACATTGTGCTCAACGTTAACAAAACCAAGGAGTTTATTGTGGACTTCATGAGGAAGTCGGGGGAACACGACCTAATCCTCATCGAGGTAGTGGAGAGGCTCAAGAACTTCAAATTCCTGGGTGTCATTATCTCCGAGGATGTGTCCTGGAGCCTCCATGTTGATGCAATCACGAAGAAGCCTCGCCAGTGGCTATACTTTGTGAGGTGTTTGAGGAGATTCGGTATGTCACTGAAAACTCATGAAAACTTCTACAGGTGTACCATGGAGAGCATTCTGGCTGTTGCATTACTGTATGGTATGGAGGCGCCAACTCTCAGAACAAGAATAAATTCCAGAGGGTTCTTAACTCAGCCTGCGACATCACAGGCATCAGCATTCATTCCATTGAGGATATCTGCATGAGACGGTGTCTTAAAAAACAGCCTCTATCCTCAAAGACCCCAACCACCCAGGCCATTCCCTCTTCATTCTGATACCATCGAGGAAAAGGTACAGGATCCTAAAGACGAACATGGACAGTTTCTTCCCTGCTGCCATCACATTCCAGCGGGGCAGTGGGGACCGGTGGGGCAGCGTGAGTCATCGGGGTGGCCAGTGCGGGTTGGGACAGCCACACCGGGACGCTTCAGCCTTCGGGGCCACTCTCTGTGGCTTAAAACACGGCAGAGCAATGGCCGCCTTCCCTACCGATAATCCCCCATGCAGCTGGAACTGTTCTGGGAACCATAGAGTGGTTTCAGCTTCATGGGGGATTATCAGTAGGGAAGTCGGCCATTGCTCTGTCGCATATTGATGATAGGTGGTGCTACGGCACCAGTTTCCCCACCTCCGTGGATCCGGAGTGTGCTACGAGACGCCTCTGGATATGAATGGGATGCTGGAGCAGCCTTTTAGGACTGCTGTCTGAAAGATAAGTTCAGACTCTTCTATTCGCTCCGTAGCCGGTCTCAAGGCAGAGGTCCAACATGACATGGCCTATTGTGTCATATTCAACCCTCTGTCCCTCGTGCTGGAGAGAACAAAACCAAAAGTAAAATTATAATGACCAGGTTTTGTTGAAACTGTATATTTTGACATACTATATCCAGATATAGTGCCTTCTCACAGCTGTGCTACTGTTACCTCACACCCTCAAATCAATTTATTTCCATTTAAAATGTACTATGGAAATATCGGGTTCAATGAGTACCTACTTCTAACAAATAGCCTGTGGCCATTAACTTTTGACATCACAGTGAGAGTCTCATCCCTTCTAGCATTTTTAGTAATCTGTAGTCAATAAAGCTTAACTTCAATGAACTTTTGCCCGGAGATAACTAACAAAATTTCCATTTTATATATTCAAACTATAAAATAATGATTTAAAAAAAAACACACCTGCCCAGACGAAATGTTTCCATTAATAAACTCTTCGTAGTTCAGAAGTAAATAAGGACAGTTTTTACCTCCAATATCCTAATAAATTAGACAGAAGTATTACAAATGCTAGAAATATGAAATAAAAACAGAAAATGCATGAAACACTCAGCAGATCCAGATCATTCATGTCGAGAGAACCAGAACTAAAGTTTCAGAATTGGGAAGAGGAAGAGCTACAATAGGTTTCATGGTGGGGAGAAAAGATGGAGGGATGGAGAGAATGAAGGAGGAGGTTTGTGAAATGGGGACAGTGAGGAATGATAGATTTGTAGAAGTGGCAACTGAATTGGGTGAAAGGGGGGTGTGAAGGTATGGGTGAAAAGTAAGGTAAAAAAGGCAAGGCTGGAGACACAAGAGACTGCAGATATTCAGGGTTTTCGCTAACCAGAAGCCCTGGATGAACAATTAAATCCAGAACCTGCTGAGAGCTAGATCACGGCATTTAAGTCCAGATATCCAGATCACTATAGAAGGATCAGGTATGACCTACTGAAAGCCATTTCCTGGATGAAGTGGAGTTTCCTGTCGAAAATGGAAACAGCGAAAGGTTACCCGATAGCTGTGGCAGAGCCTAAAAGATATTACCTGCTATAAAACCAAATCTGGTCTGATAGAAGCTTCACTTCCAGATAAACTCAATGCCATCTACACCTGATTTTCCACAAGAACAAGGAAGAACCACCACTCCCATGCCTTCTAATGATCCCCACCTGTCCATATCTGAGGATGACAAGCAGGCCACCTTCAGGTGAATGGATCTGAGAAAAGTACCCGGCCAAATATTTAAAACCTATGTTGATCAAGTTGCCAATGTATTCACAGATATCCTCAACATGTCACTTCGACAGTCAATAGGCGTCAGTCATACTGATGCCCAAGAAGAGGGTAGTAACCTGCCTAAATGACTATCGATCAGTGGTACTCACATCAACAATGATGAAGGGCCAGGTGTTGAAGCATATTAGCTCCTCTCTGAGCAACAACATGATCCATTCCAATTTGCCTACCATTAGCAATAGCTCTATGGTGGATGCCATTTCACTGGCTCTATACAAAGCCCTGGAACATCTGGGCAGCAAAGATGCATACATCAGGATTATCGACTACAGTTCAGCATTTAACACCACCATCCCCTCAAAATTAATCAGCAAACTCCATGACCTGGGACTCAACACACTACTATGTATTTGGATCCTGGATTTCCTCACCTCCAGACCACAATCAGTGAGAATTGGTGGGAACATCTCCTCCATCAGTACCGGAGCACCACAGAACTGCTTTCTTAGACCCCAGCTCTACTCACTATACACCTATGACTATGTGGCTCAGTACGATAACAACACCATCTACAAATTCGCTGATGATTCCACGGTAGGGGTTGCATATACAGGGGCGATGAATCAGCATACAGGAGGGAGATTAAAAACTTGGCTGAATGGTGCACCAAAAACTCAATGTCACCAAAACCAAGGACTTCAGGAAGAGAAAGCCAGAGGTATATGATCCAGTGATTATTGAGGGATCAGAGGGTGAGCAAATTTAAGTCACTAACTTGCAGGATCTTTCTGAGACCCAATACTCTAATGGCATCTTGAAGAAAACACGTCAGTGCCTCTACTTCCTCAGGAGTTTGCCTATGTTTGGTATGACATTGGAACCCCTGGCAAATTTCTACAGGTGTGTGATGGAAAGTGTGCTGACCAGCTGCATCACAGTCTGGTATGGGGATACAAATACCCCTGAGCATAAAGTCCTGCTAAAGGTAGTGGATATAGCCTAGGACATCACAGGCAAAACCCTCCCAACCATCAAGAACATCGACAGAAAACGCTGCTGTCAGAGAGCAGAAGTGATCATCAAAAGTTCACATCACTCAGCATATGCTCTGTTTTTGCTGCTACCATCAGGAAGAATTTATAGGTGCCACATAATTTGCACCAACCTGGTTTGGGATCAGCTGCTCCCCCTCCAACATCAGACTCCTCAACAACAAATTCATTCAGGGACTCATTTAAGGACTCTTGCCTGTGCATTTTATTGATTGTTTTTTTTCTTTCTGTATTATACAGTTTGTTTACATTTCTTTATTGTTTACATATGGACGTTGAGTACTATTATTTTACACTATCGATAAGTGATAATTCTGCCTCACCTGAAGGAAAAAGAATCCCAGGGTTGTATGTGATGTCATGTATGTACTCTGATGATAAATCTGAAATCTGAGATGATGGAATGTGGAGCAAAAACAAATAGCATCTTCACAGGGATCTGAGAAAAGTAGATGTTTTAAGTAAGAATTGCTTTCTCTCCACGGGTGTCTTGATCAGCTGAGTTATTTCAGTATCTTTTCTCACGGAGTCAATAGAAGTCTTATTGGAGAAAGAGGTTTTTTCAAGATTGTATTCCTGTAGGAAAAGTTGATTTGAATTAAGCAGGACAAACAGAAATCCAAAAAGAAAATACTTTAGATGTAGTGCTTAATTGTAAAGTGGATCGTCTAGGTATTTGACTAAAGAGCAAAATAACAAAACAAAATCATTAACCAAATCCTTAATGACATTTTGTCATTTTGACCTTGGTACCTGCTGCATCCAAATCATAGACAGATTAAAAAAATGAGCAGGTACTGTCAGAATGTTTCAAGAGTGTCTGGACGAGCCCTTGAATTGTGAAGATAGAAAAGGCTATGGACGAAATGCTGGGAAACAAGATTTGTGTAGATGAGTACAGAATCATTTGCATGAACAGGGTATTTAATGGTCCACATGAACAGAGTGGGCCGAAAGGGCCATTTCTGCACTTTAAAAGGAAATGACAGCTTCTCCATGATGAAGATTATGTCAAAGGCAGATCAGAAATAGGGAGATACTGGGAAAGCTGTAGATTTAGCTTATCTCGTCCAATCTGGAGTAAACTGAAAAATCTGTAGACGCTGAGGTCTAGTAAATTTCAAAAAAGTTCTCAAGAAAACCAACGAGACATGCAGTATCCTTAGAAAATAAAAGGCAGTTGATGTTTTAGGCCTGAGCCCTTCTTAAGGAGCACCTGAATAAAAGGGTAAAGGAAGGGAAAGGGAAGGGGAAATCTGATGGGGAGGAGAAGGGGGAAGAACACAGGCTAATAGTAATAGGTGTGTACAGATGGGAGGCGAGAAGAAGAAGGATCTGAGAAGAGGCAGAGGGAGAGATCCAAATTCTTGGTTAGGTGCTTTTCTGTGCATGACAATAGGGACAATGGCTACCATAGGCTCCAGGGGCACTGCAACTTCAGGCTAATTGAGCCAGTATGTTTTTTTTTCTGAAGAATAATAGCATTTTGTAATGTGCAGCATGAATCAAAAACTGATTCTAATCTTGGAGGCCGGGACTTAAATAGAGCTAGCTTCTGGTAGATTTTGCAAAACCTAAATATTTGTAACAATCATGGCTTTATTTATGCACAGGTTTGTTCAGCTGTGATATTATGTCCAAGTTTATTATCCCTACCTCAGCAAGAATAGAGGGAGTGCAGTGAGTTTTCACTGTAATAACTCATGGGTTGGTGGCTTTGTCGAATGAATGAGATTAAGCAGACTCAACTTATATATACTCTGTTGAGTTTAAAAGAATGAAAGATGATCTCATTGAAATGTGAAAAATGTATAAGGAACTTGACAGGGTAGATGCAGAGTTGATGAGATGTCACGAACCAGATGTTACAGTCTTGTATTAAAATGTTGAACATTCAGGTTAGCGATGTGAATTTTTTTTTCATCCAGACGATTGTAAGAATTTCCTACACAGAAGGATTGTGGAGGCTCAACCATTGAGTCATAAGAAGGTATGAGTAGAATTGGGCAATAGGACAGGCCCAACAGTAGAGAAGGTAAAGAAGTAATTAGCACAGCAAAGAAAGGAAACAAAATGACACTTTGACAAGATTAAAGATAACAAAACATTTTATTAAAGGTAAACAGGGAAAAAGTATAGTCATTAGGGATCAAAGGGGTGATCTGTTCATTAAGCAAGAGGACATAATCTAACTCTTGAATGAATATTTCTCATCTGTTTGCACTGAGAATAATCTTGTAACTGGAAGGTAGGAGTAAAACCTCCAATGAAAGGATTAGATTAGATGGCTGAAAGGATTTTGAAATGGATACATCCTCAGGATCCAATGATCTGTATTCCAGACTGCTCGGGAGGGGATTACGAGAGGCCTAAGAAATGTTTTGATACTTTACCAGCTGGAGAGAAGGTGCCTGATAACTGGACAACTGCAAATGAGCTTCCTTTATTCAAGAAGGGCAGCAAGGATAAGACAAGTAATTAACTGACGTTTCGGGCTTGAGCCTTGATCAAGGTATGAAAGAGTGTCGGCAGGCATCCGAACAAAAGGATGGGGTGGGGAAAAGGGGGGCGTGGCAAAGACAGGAGATGATAGATGGGAGGGGGACAGCAGCAGAGATCGGGGGGAGGGATGGCTGGGTGGATGGAGGGGGAAGGGAGGGGAGAACTGGAAGCAGAAAGCAGAGATGTCAATGTTAATGCCATCTGGCTTGGAGAGTGACCAGATGGAAAATAAAGCGTTGTTCTTCCAATCTGCGGTGGAATGGTTGACTACTGGGAGGTCTTCTCTTGTATATCCACAGGACTGATTTACTGCATCCGGTGCTCCCTTTGTGGCCTTCTCTACATCGGAAAGACCGGTGCTTCGATGAGTACCTCTGCTCCCTCTGCCACAATAAAGACCTCCAGTACCAAACCATTTCAATTCTGAGTCTCACTCCCATCCTCACATGTCTGCCCATGGCCTTTTGTACTGTCCCACCCTGATGACCCGTAGATTGGAGGAACAACGCCTTATATTCAGTAGGGGAACTCTCCAGCCAGATGACATTGATATTGACTTCTCTGCTTTCTGCTAAACAGCTCGCCTTTTCTTTCCCCTCCCCCTTTCCAGTTTTACCAGTTCTCCCCTCCCTTCCCCTCCACCCATCCAGCCATCCCTCCTCCCCTATTGCTGCTGTCTCCTCTCTCCCTTCTCCACCTATCATCTCCTGCCTTTGTCACCACCCCTCCCACTTCCCTCCCCCATCCTTTTGTTCAGATGCCTTCTGACATTCTTTCATACTTCGATGAAGGGTGAAAGCCCAAATGTCGGTCATGTATTTTTTACCTTTGCTACATAAAGGACCTGCTGAGTTTCTCCAGCATTTTGTGTTTTTACTTCAACCACGGTGTCTACAGATTTTCGTGAAGCGAGGTCATTGCTGGCGGGAGAGTCTAACATTAGTGGTAGGGAATCTCCTATGACCCAATTCCATAATCTGCATGGAGTGGCAGGAACAGCTTTGTCATAGAGATATCTTGTCTGATGAAGGTGATTGAATTTTTTTGAGGAGGTGACTCAGTATTTCAGTGCTGGTCATTCAAGTAACATAATCTACATAGACGTCAGTAAGATCTTTGACATGGTCTCCCATAGGTCCAGAGATTAGAGCTCAAAGGATCCTGAGAAAATTTGGTAAATTGATCTAAAAATGGATTTGTCACAGGAGGCAGAAAGTCATGGCCAACATTGCTGGTAGCCTGGGTTCCATGGAGTACTGCAGGTATCAGTGCTGAGATTATTGCTATTGAGGGGGATAATCTTTGATAATAGAACAATATTTATCAATCGGAAATATGGACAGTGAAATGGTAGTTGGAATTTAATCCTGAAAATTGTGAGTGATATATTTTGGGAGGGTTATTAAGACTAAGATCTAACCATTGACTATGAGTCAAGGATCCTTTGCAGATGACCAAGAATTGTGTTGAAAGAGGTAGATAAGATGATTAAGGACGATAATTTTATTCATTAATCAGGGCATAGAATGCGAGAAAAGGTCACTTTTATATACAATTGCAGTATATAAAGCACTAGTTAGGCCACTACTGGAGAACTATTTGCTCAATGGGAAGGATATTTACGTACAGTGTGGTAACAGGCCCCTCTGGCATATGATGCCCAATTATACCCAATTGACATAAAACCCTCGTGTGTTTTGAATGGTGGAAGGAAACCGGAGCACCCAGAGGAAGCTCACACAGCCACAGAGAGAACATATAAAATCCTTTCAGACAGTGCCGGATTCGAACCAGGGTCGCTGGTGCTGCAACAGTGTTGTCCGAACTGCTATTTTAACCATGCTGCCCACATTTGCATATATTTGCACTAGTGAGGGTGGAGAGAAGATTTAACATAATTTTGCCTGAGATGGAGCCATGATGGAGAGATGCGATAGACGGGTCGCTTTTCTTTGTGGGGGGAAAAATATGAAAAGGAAGGGACGTCTAATTGTACGACACAAAATTATGAAGGGCATGGAGATGCAGATTCTGAAACTTTTTCCTTTTCCAGCAGTGTCTTTTTACCAGATGTTATACACTTAAGGTAAGGCCAAGAAATATAGGGATTTGAGAAAGAATGTCTTAGCGAGTGATTGAATTCCAGAGTTCACTAGAGTCAAAGAGCCGTAGGGTGAAACAGCATGGTAGAAGGCCTTTCTGACCACTGAATCTATGCCAACTATCAATGATTCATTTACACAAATCCTACATTAATCTTTTTTTGAATTTTCCCCATGTTCTCATTCTCTTCAGATCCTACTGCTTCCCTGCAGATTAGGAGCAATGTGCATTTGCCAATCTGACCAATCTATATACCTTTGGGATTTGGAGGAAAGCCACACAATCAATGCTCCAAATTGCAGTTTGGAGAAAATGCAAACTTAATACGGACAGCACCTGAGGTCAGGATTGAATCTGAGTTCTGGATCTATGCGATGGTGCCTCTACTAGCTGCTTTCCATTGTGTTAGGTGGCAGTCGGGGCAATATCCTACAATATTTATGAAGTACTCAGATGAATATTTAAGCATGACATGACATTTATAGGCTGAAGTATTGAAAGGAAATCAGAAATGGGGCTGTTCTCATTAAGCAGTGCAGCAGGTTCAAGGGCTGAATGTATAGACTCCTATGCATGCTGCGAGAGTGGCTGAGTTCTTCCAGCATTTTGGGTGTTTTTACTACAATCACTACATCTGCAGATTTTTGTGGTTGACTCCCCTCGAGGGCTGAATGGTCAACTCCTGCCTCAATCTCTTCAATTCTTTTGATTTTCCTCCTGTAGAATTGCCACCAACAAAATATTTTTAAGTTTAAAAAAAATCATATGTGTAAAGCATTCATTTAGGAGCTACATATGTTTTGTCTTTCAACAGGCTCCAGCTCGCCAAGATAAAACTGTTCTTCTCAAGTGCATTTAGATTTTTAAAAAGGAGGCTGGTCAGGTTCTGTGAGGGTTATAGGCTATCAGTAGATGACACCGTGCTGCAGTAACACAGGCATTAAACCACAATGGCTGCTGAAGTTTAAAACATGTTTTACTCCATTAGTTTGCTGACGCTTTTCAGCATTTCTAACCTCTTCAACCCCAGAAGTAGCCATGTCCAGTCCACTGCCCATTAGGCCAATTCCCTGAGGGATAGCTCACCACTCTATCCACTACAACATCCGATGTAGCTAACCCCAGTATCATTTCCCGCCACAATTTTGTGGAGTTCCCACTGCTGAGTTACATGATTTTCTGATGCAATGAACAGGTTCTGAGCCTGACATTGGACCACTTTCTTGTCATCCAGTTCCAAATGGCTTGTGTTGTATTTCATTCTCTGTGAACTTAAGATTATTTATATGAAAAATGACAGAAACTGTGCAATTAAATACTTCTCCTCAGAGCACCCAGTGACAGTAGCATAACCGCAGATCAGAGAGGAAGTGTCTCAAGGGCATTTGTGAGCTTAGCTTTGATTGATGGAACATGTCATTTGAGCCTGATCATGGACAGACCTCCAGAACAATTCACATCTCTTTTTGACATCCCTTCTCTTAGATTGTCCCCTCTCTTAAACCAAGTCACTGAGTGAATGCCATCAAAGGGCAGCCTTGTGCTTTGTGTGCCTCGTAGGCAAACTTGACTGAGGTTGCCATTAACTGCTTCTAACAAGGGCATTTTGGCCACTTTGATCTCGTGTTCAGGTGTATTAATCAGATTAAGCCAGGGAGATAAAGCCGAGGACAAAAAAAATTGCTTTCAACCCTCAAATACTTCAATTCACCAGTTTAAATTCCAGCTACATTTTGAAGCTTCTCAACTCTTTAAATCCACAACCTCGCAATCGTGAATTGGAAATGAATTGCATTCATCTTCCCATCCAGTAAACAAGAAATATCAGAATTTAATCCATCTGCATTTATTTGAAACATAAGACGAAGACAACCTTAATGTTTGATTTGTAATCAGATTCTATACCACGGGATGAGAATTATTCATTTCAAAATAATTTCTGCTTGTTTTCCCTGATATATTATGAAGATTTGTGATAAAAGAAGTGCCTATCCCTCAGCAGCCTGAGATCATTCAAAATCATTCTCATGCTGAAGAACAGGAGTGGATTTGGAGCTAGAGAAGGGAGGATTGGGAAGCTAATCTTCACCCAAGGACTCTGGTGAACTGGGTGGGTCTTTTATTATTTGCTATTGGTCATATTTGAACTCATAATTTTGATGTTATTGATTCAACAATGAACTATTAAGATAAATATTAATTTAAAAGTAAAAAAACAGAATAGGAAATATACAAGTCAGACAGAATCTTTGAAGAAACAAAAGTTATAATTTTCCATTGAAGATTATTCATCAGAAAAGGGAATGATTGAGTTCATATGCAGCAAATGAAGACAGGAGAGGAAAGAATTACTTTTAAGGTAGCCCATAGGGTGGAAGGTAGGAGAGATCAAATGACCAAAGGATATGGTGGTTCAAAGCAAAAGGGGTAACAATATAAATAAAGGAACCAAAAGGTCTAGCAGATGTACTAATTCAAACTGCAATATTGTTGCTCATTTCTGGTGTTTTAATAAAAAGCCTGAGCAGCATCTGCAATGTAACATTGTTGAATTCTATATTGTATGTAAAAAAAAATGTCATGTGTCTGATGAGAGCCAGAACTGCCATTTCTCAACTTTGTATTGAGCTTTTCTGGAACATTGCAGGCAGCAAAGGACAGACAGGGTAGGAGAAATGGAGCTGAAAATTAAAATGACAGTAGACAAGAAGCCTTGGGGCCACAATAGCAGTCTGAAATTGATCACTCAATTTACATTTGTTCTCTCCAGTCTTGTAGAGAATGTGTTATAGAATGTATATCAAACTGAAGGATCACAGATAAATAGCTACTTCATTGTAATATTCAGGATCCTGAGTATTCAGTGGTGCATCAGTTAAATACTCATAATCTGGACTAACATTTCCAAAGACCAGAGTTCACATTACATCACTGTAGCTGCGGAATTTAAATTCTGAGGCCAATTAAGATGAAGTGAATAAAGAAGTATTCTGTGTATTGATGCTTATAAAACCGAATGCAATATAGTAAAAGCCAATCTTGTTGACTAAAATTCTTCAGGGAGAAAATCTGTCATCTTTACTAGGTCTAGCTTATGTAACTCCAGACAGTCCCATGTGATTGACCACACCAAACCATTTGGTTCAAGGGTAAGTGGGATGGGTAATAAATGCCAATCTTTATATAAAATCTATATATAAAAAAATTAAAATAGTTTTTGGACAGGGTGAATGTTGGATGTTGCGGAGGAAATACATCCTTTGAAATGCTGAGCTGTTGGCATCATACTCGATATGGTAGAAATTATGCGTTCAGTTTTTTGACATACAGTATGTTTATTTTTTTTACTTCAAACATGCCAATCATGGTTATTGTTCAGAAGTACTTATACTGTATCTATTATCCAATTGCAAACATTTTCTCCAACATACACAGCTGATGATTCCTTTTTTATCTTTTTTTTCTCTGAAGGGTCCCTTTTGGATTCTCTTCTTTATATTGTCCTTTTATCAGAAACATTTTCTCTGTTTTTAATCTGCACTTTGAATGACACTGCTTCTTGGCTTAACACTAGCATGTCTCTTTTTTTTAGATCATATTTCCCCATGCGTTATAGGATCAGAAATCCTTATCCTCTAGTGAAATACAGTATCCATTTTCTCTATATGAGCCATTTAAAATTATGACAACACAAATCAGACTTGAAATTCCACTGCAAAGTAGAATGGCTGATTTGTCTATATCAGCTCAGATCATTTTATTGGATAGCTTGTCATGTTGAAAAACAAGAGATGCATTAATTAAGCATTTCATGCAAGTCTTTAAGATGAGAATACCATGTGCATCTGATGTGTCAGTAATGTTATCTGGGTGGTTTCTCCAATGTTATCATCTATAACTGCTGGATACACAGGGCTCTTTGTTCTTATAATTGTGGAGTAAGTGCAGTTCATTGTAAATTATGGTTAAGGATTAGCTTCATGATCAGAGGGTGAAACAGCGGTGTTATTTTGATACTTAATGTAATCCAACTGATAACTGATACACATCTTCTAAGAGTTTCCTTGAATGCTTCAAAGGAAAAAAATCTTTATAATCAGAAATGCTTCAAGTATTCTTCAGTTCTCCATTCTTCACCATGCTATTTGAGAGGGGAAGGGATTGAGGTCTATAAACTCAGTTTAATTTGAACTACTAGACCGAGGGGTCAATTTTCAGCTTGTTGCTGTTCTGTTTATGCTCAGAAATTGGACAGGAAAATAATTCCACTCACTTACCACTTTTTTTTATACTGGTTTTAAGACTGTATATCAGCCATTTATTTGGAAATGGCCCCCTTAGGACTTCTCAGAGTTTATGGGCCCCTTCCCTGTAAAGCAGTCAAGTTTTGGTTTCTCTTGTATTTCTCTCCTATTGACTAAATATTTATGTTCCATGATATTTATGTTCCATGAGAAAACAAGGCTTTTACTTAAATGTGCTGTGACCCCCAGGGGGTGCGGTGGGAAGGGGACGGGGGGTGGGGGTTGGTAGGGGGAGAATCGCAGTGCCCAGTTCGAGAATGGTTACTCTATATGATTATTATTCCTTGCAGACAGAGCTTCTTCCTGAATAAGTGAGTCTCATAAATATTCAGTGTCAAGTGACATAATTCTGCTGCTGATGTGATTTTCCAATGTCTGCTGGTCTGCTCGCAAAAGAACTTCTTTCATTGTATCATGATCCATCAACAATGAACTTGAACTTGAGCAGTTCTTGTACCACACAGTTTCTCTTCCCACAGATGTTGCCACTTTAATTTTGGCCATGAAGGTCTGGTATTGCTGAGAGAGAACAATTTAAAGTCTCCATTTTAATATTGAATTTTGTGGAGAGTTATTTAATTCTTACTTAGAACTATAGAACAATTACAGCAGAAAAACAGGCCACCTCAGTCCCTCTGGTCTGTGCCAACCACTTCTTCTTGCCTAGTCCCACTGACCTGCATTCAGTCCATAGCCCTCCATACCTATCCCATCTATATACCTCTCCAAATTTCCCTTAAAGGTCAAAATTCACCCCGCATCTAACACTTCAGCTGGAAGCTCATTCCACACTCCCACCACTCTCTGAGTGAAGAGATTTCCCCTTATGTTCCCCTAAACTTTTCCTCTTTTTCCCTTAACCCATGTCATCTTGTTTGAATCTGATCGACCCTCATTGGAAAAAGCCTATCTACGTCCACACTGTCTCATAATTTTAAACACCTCTATTAAAATATGCTTCATTCTTCTACGCTCCAGGGAATAAAGTCTAACCTGTTTAACTATTCTCTGTAACTCAGACTCTGAAGTCTGTCAACATCCTAGTAAATCTTCTCTGCACTCTCTCTATCTTATTGATAAGCTTCCTGTAGTTTGGTGACCAAAACTGCATACAATACTCCAAAATTGACCTCACCAATGTCTTACATAATTTTAACATAACATCCCAACCCCTATACTCAATACTTTGATATATGAAGGCCAATATGCCAAAAGCTTTCTCCACATGTGACACCACTTTCATGGAATTGTGTATCTGTATACCCAGATCCATCTGTTCTACCTCACTCCTCATTGCCCTACCATTTAAAATATATGTCCTTTCTTGGTTTGTCCTTCCAAAATGCAACATCTCACACTTGTCTGCATTAAATTCCATCTGCTTTTTTTCAACCAACTTTATCAGCTGGTCCAGATCCCTCTGCAAGCTTTGAAAATGTTCTTTGCTCTCCATAATGCCTCCAATCTTAGTGTCACCTGAAAATTTACTATTCCTATTTACCAAATTATAGATGACAAACAACAATGGTCCCAGCACCGATCCCTGAGGCACACCACTAGTCACAGTCCTCCAATCTGAGAAGCAATCATTCACCACTACTCTTTGACTTCTCCCATCCAGCCACTACTTCATCATGAATACCTAGCATTTGAACCTCCCTGACTAACCCCTGACTAACCTCCCATGTGGGACCTTGTCAAAGGCTTTACTAAAGTCCATAAAGACAACATCCATAGCCTTTCCTGGTGGGGAGGGGAAATGAAAATGTGCAAAAGGTTGAAGGTGAGGGAAAGGTGCATGTTTGCTGTGCGTGAGTTTGGCCGTGCATGAGAGGATATATTGCAACTACTAATATCCAGACAGAATCAGAGTAGGTTGGAAATGTCATGGTTGGTTTGTAGTATGACATTGAGTCCTTATTAACCCCACTGCATGTATACATTTTTTTTTGTATCAGTGCCTGTAATAATCTACTGAATAGCACATGCTCTTCACGAAGATGATATTAATGCAGATTAAATATTCAGCTTGTTCACTAAAATATATTTGCTAAAAAATAAATAATCCCTTCTGTGGATTATACACAGGAAAGATATTTCAAAAGGTCAAAGAATTACCATAATATTGTTATGGGGAATATTATATTTTATATTATATATTAATATGTCTTTAAAAGAGATAGATTGTGGGGGTTTAGTTTGTAGGTCACTTCACAAACAGATACTTACAAAACACATCTAATTTAAAATGCCAGAGCTTTGCTCAAGCCATTCATCCAGGCTCTGAGTGCCTTTGCAAAGACAATGAAATTGTTTTGGAAGGAATTTCAAAAAGCAGATGAGTCCTATGGACTACTTTAAATTGTAGGAGAGAGTGGTGAGCACATAAAGATGAGGCATTAACCAATTTAAAAAGTATGTTCTAAGTTTCTTCACTGATTGAAAACTGTAGGCCCTGTTCCCAGACATTTTTTTTAATTATCGAAAGGAGCCCTTCTTATTAGATATTGAACCATTATAAAAAAGTTGAAAATTAAAAATTACAACTATTAAATTCTTGACAAAGCTCTTAGGAAATTTATATAATTAAAATTTCAAAAAAATCTCTAATCTGCAAATAACAAAAAAAATGACCATTTGGTAAACTATATTTTACTGACAGTTTTTCAAAAGAAGCAAGACTTCATTCAATAAATAGGTCTTTAAAATATTTAATCTATATTTATACCATTCTTTAAAAGTTACATCAATTATTGAAGGTTTAAAGAAATAATTTTAAAAAAATAGGACTAGAAAGAGAAAATCTCAGGAAACCAAAATGTTTTCTAAATGGGTCCAAATCCTTAAAGTATGTTTAACTATCAGATTATCAATTCATTTATTTAAAGATAAGGGAAGTAAAGATCCAAGAAGAGATCATATAAAATTTTGTAACAGAATTAGATTCCAAAGTGACCCATACTGGACAATCTTCACAGCTAATATAATATGACCAAAACGTATGATTTTGTATCTTGACTGCCCAATAATAGAACAAAGATTGGTAGGACTAGACCTCCATTCTTTTTTAAGTTTTCAAAGGTGGACTTTATTTAGGCAAGGGTGTTTATTTTTCCATATACAAGATAAGATTGAGTCAAGGGAATTTAAAAAAAGACTTAGGAATAACAACACGCAGAGCGTGAAAAAGGAGTATAAATTTAAGTAAGATATTCATTTTAATAGAGTTGATTTAACCAACTAATGATTAAAAAAAGGTGACCAGTTTGATAATGCCCCTCTCACATATTTTATTAAAGTAAGAAAATGCCTTTAAATAGGTGTTTATAATACCTAGTAATTGTTACAGGCTCCCATTTTTCAGATTTATATTTGTGTGGGACTGTTCCTTTAGGAGAATAAATTTTGCACAGCCCTGCAGACTTTTGGAAAATGACTGTGAACTGGCATAATGATCTTAAAATAGATCCATTTGGAGAGAGGCAAGTCAGTGCCCCTAAATCCCAGGTGTAGAGACCATGTGACCAGCTTATTATAGAAGCAGTACAGAGCTTTACTCAGGGGCCACTTTAAGAAGACAGCACAGGAGCAATCAGCTCTTCGATGAAATACTGTGCGGAATTGACCTTGTGTGTGGCTGTAGGCAATCTGTCTGATTTCCTCCTGTTTGTTATAGAGGAATGAGAAATACCACTCTGCAATGAAAAGAGTGAAGGTCACTTTTGTTTGATTGACCAACATAAAGGTTTCTAGTTGCAGAAAAAATACTGTGCTTGGATAGTGACTAGAGTGAGAGTCATCTGAGTTCGACTGACCTATGGAAAATTAGCATCATTTGCTTTATGTCCCCTGTGCCAAAGAAGAGGGGAGTTTTGGTTTGCACTTGTCTAAAAAGGACATTTTGCTGGAAACACCTCAACAAAGGTTTCATGAGTTCTAAACATTCTGTCACCCCCAGTCTCTTTCACCCATTTCATGAACTGCTAATTTCATCTAAGGCATGTGTGTCTCATCCATCTAAAGCCTGCATGTCACATCCATCTATCACCTGTGTGTTACATCAAGCCTATGTGTCAACACTGAATTTCCATAACTTTACTTTGAACTGCCTTTTGAGAATTGTGCCTTGAACTCTCATAGGTTGGGGTATTACACACACACACACACACACACACACACACACACACACACACACACACACACACACACACACACACACACACACACACACACACATCAGTATATTCACACATAGTTGGGGGGTTAAGTTAGATAAGTGTAGTTAAGTTTAGATCAGTTAGTAAAATTAGATAAAGTGCTATATTATCATTAATTAATAATTTAAATATTATTTTAAATATTACACCATCTGGATTAATTCCCATTGCTGTTGTCTGTTCTGTAACACACCCAAATAAATAAATTGACCTTACAATTTTAAAAGGAAGGTTGGTATTTATTGATGCCAAATTATTCAAAGGAAAGAGTTCACTTTTATGTAAATTCAGCTTATAACCTGAAAAATTGACTCGAATGAGAAATTTTTTATAAAAAGCATAGAAGACAATGAAGTGTCAAGATTAGAAATTAAAAGGAATAAATTATCATCATAAAGTGAAACTTTATGGTCAGTGCCCTTCAGTAAAATACCATTAGATTTTCAAAAAGTGATACCTAAAGGTTTTGTAGTGAGGTCAAAAAGCAATGGACTTAAAGAGCATCTTGACTGGTTCCATATTGGAGTTTAAATGGATTAGAATTCTGAAAATTAGTAAGAACACAGACAGAGGGAAATAGATATAATAATTAAATCTATTGAATAGAGTCAGCCCCAAAATTATTTTTTTTCTGAAGTCTTAAATAAATAATTCCATTCAACCTGATCAAAAGCCTTCTCCATATTCAGAGATATCACACATTCTAAGAACTCCTTAGGAGGAGTATATAAATAGCATATATTGAAATGGGAATATGGATTCTTAATAAATTCAGTCTGATAATCAGATATAATAAATGGCAAAAAATTGTCAAGTCTACGAGCCAAAACTTTGGAAAAATTTTGGTATAAATGTTAAGTAAAGAAATTGGCCTGTATGAGGAGCAATCGACTGGGTTTTTATTCTTTTTAAGAATAAGCGAGATGGAAGCTTCATAAAAAGACTGTGGCAAGTTGCCCAACTTAAAAGGATCAGAAAAAAATAGAGCATAGGTGAGGTGTAAGTAATGAGGAAAAAGCCTTATGGAATTCTTCAGAAAACCATCTAGACCTGGTGCCTTCCCAGAGTGTAATGTACATATAGCCTAAGCAATTTCCTTATATGCAATAGGTTGATCCAATTGCTTTTGATTAGCAGCAGAAAGCACAGGAAAATTCAATTTATCTAAAAAAATTATTCATTATAATATTATCCTCAGGAGAGTCAGAACTATAAAGTTCAGAATAAAATCCCTTTATGATATCATTTATTTCTAAATGATCAGTTGTCATATCACCATGAGCTTTGTGAATTTCTTTAATTTGTCATTTGGCTACTAAAGTTTTTAATTGATAGCCAATAATTTACCTGTTTTATCTCCATGAATATAAAATTGACTTTTAGCTTTTAAAAGTTGGCTTTCAATTGGATATGTTGGAAGAAGATCATATTTACTTTTAATTTCAACATGCCATTTATATAAAGCAAGGTGTGGAGCTAGAGTATACTTTTGATCTAATTGTTTCAGTTGGTTAGCTAAATCATGTTTCTTTATATTAACTTGCAGTATAAGAAATAATTTGCCCCCTAATAAAAGCCTTGAACATCTCCCAGACCATAACACTGGAAGTCTCTTCCCCTGTATTTTTTTTCAAAAAAAAAGTAATTTGTTCCTCAAAGAACTTAAAAAAAAATCTTTAACAGATAATAAGGTAAAATTAAAATGCCAATATCTGTTTATTTGGAAGAGACCAGGGAATTTTAAAGATAAGAATGCAAGAGCATGGTCAGAAATAACTATATTTTCATATTCATAAGATCAAATGAATGGAATCATTTGACTGTCAATAAAAAAAATCGATTTGCGAATCTATGTGATGAATGTGAGGAAAAAAACCTAACTAAATTAATAATTTGATCCATTTTAACTATTTTAAATAAAGTAAGAGACTGGCAAATAAATGGCTTATTCCATTTATGATGAACAGATTTTGGAAACAAAATAGCCAAAAACAGATGCATCTTTTCAGAGCCAAAAGAACTTTGGAGGAAAATTATAACCCTCCCTCCACCCTCCTCCCAAAGACAATAGACAGACTTCAAGCTACTAGCTAAATTTCCAATCCCCAAAATTTCTGCTGGCAATAGTATAATAAACAGGGAGCTAAGGAGTGAAGATGCAAAGTCCCCACGGGTTCCAGCCACCCAGTCTCTGCCGTCAGCTCCGCACAGGCTTTGGAAGGGGCATTGAAGGAGACGATGGTGGTTTTATTTGAGAGAATAATCCTTGACAATCTGAATCTTATGACCTTGGTAGCCAATCATTCTTCTGTGACGAGATTCACATTTTAAACGCTCCTTAGTTTGAAATTCATGAAAGCACAGTATAACCAATTGAGGTCTCTGACTGGGAGCTGGTTTAGGAGCCAGGGATCTGTGTCCATTTTCTATCACAGGGAGATTCAGTAGAACTTCAGGTCCAAACAATTCTGACAGAAAACCTTGCTAAGAATGTAATAGGTTTTCCACCCTCAGTTGATTCTTCCAAGCTCATAATTTGCAAGTTATTCCTTCTGCTTTTGTTTTTAAGGTTAATAATCTTCTGCATCAATTTTTCGTCAGCATTTGATAGCTTTTTACACAGCTCTTGCATATCATCCATTCTTCCATCCAAAACAGTCGCAATTGCTTCATTATCTTGAATACATTTATCATGTTCTTCTAAGGTTTCTTGAAAATAATCCAATTTTGCACCCTTTTACTTAAACTCCTTTCTCAATTCCTTTCTGAATAGTTGTAATTCATCATAGGATTCTTTTCTATGTTGTCAAAGCAATTCCATAACAGATTCCAAAGATGGAAGAAGATCCTTTTCTTTTTAGCCATGTTAAAGACAGTTACAGTTGTTAATCCAACTAAATTCAAAGTTTAAGAAGGACTTAAAAATGTTGGAAACTGTAAGTTGGAGCAACTTCAAAAAGCTGCTACTCCATCAGCAGCCAGCAGGAAGTTAGCTTCAAGGAGCTGATGTGTTGTAAATGTGGGTGAGAGCTTAAAAAAAATGGCAGTGCTGCCTCTGGATCAGAAATTGGGAGAGCAGGGAGTGGAGACATAGTAGGGTTCTACCTCTCAATCCAACAACCAATGGCTTTAAGTGGCCCGTTCAAAGAGCTGATGTTGTTTTATTTAAAAATTCTGAAACCGGAGATTTGGACCCAAGATGGCGGACCCTGTGCTGGCAGAAACCTCAAGGGGTTGCAGACTCTGGAGAAGCAGAAGCAAGGCACCAGAAAATAGGGAGAGCACTGCCTGTTTGAGAAGGAGAAGCAGAGAAGAAGACCCTATGGGATGATGACCACGGCGGAGAACTAGCAAGGGGCTCTGTGCCTGAAAAGCACACAGATGGCAGGCTTTTAGCAACTCAAGGTGAGGAACCCATGCAGGCTGCGGGCCACTGGTGACTTGCGGTTGAAAGACTCACACCAGGTTGTACACTGCTAGGGACTGGCTCGAGATTGGCTGAAGGGGTAGAGGGGTATTGGAATGGTATGCAAAAGATGCCTTGGGCACTGAAGACTTCCTGAGAATGTCAGAGGTTTGCATCTGGAGCTCAGGTGTGTCTTTAGAGAGTACAGGAGGTGAATCCACGGTCATTCTGTGTCTCTGAAGGGACTCTTTTGGTTCTCTTTTTCTGACTGCAATGGTTGCAGGGCAATTTCTGCTGATGGTGAATCTTTGTCTGCCTTACAACAGGCTAAACACAATTTTGTGTAATATTATGTCTATTTTATTACATGACAATAAAAGAAACTTGAACTTGAAACTTAAGGTCATGATAGCCTACATTGTTCTTTTTATGATGTTTTAATACATGTCCTACTGACTCTTCAGAATGGATAAAAAAAGGAAGAGAAAAAGCCACAGGTAAGGTTGATACTGTGGCAAGCATTGAAGATGAAGGGACAGCTGGACACTGGCCAGACAAGAGTACATCAGTAGGTAATTATTAAAATCTGTCATGGTTTTCAGGGAGAGGTATAGGCATGCACCTGGGTCTGGCCTACCCTGTCTATTGAGGTAAAGTCACTGTTGCCCTCACACCATCTCTGAACCAGCGATTCAGCTGCGGCTGAACTGTGCCACATTTTGCAGATTGGAGCTTGCTGCTGGATATGAATGACTTCTCTTGAAGGGAAGTGATTTTATTTTATTTTTCTCCTTTTCATTATAAAGTATCAAGCATGGAACCTGTGTGGATTTTCCAGTGCTAAGGTGAACTTATCTTGTTCTCTGGGCATCACATGTGGACCTGGCTTTCACTTTACAGAATCGCAGATTCGCAAAATGGTTTTAATTCAGAAGAAAGGTTGTCAGGCTACTGGGTCTATGAAAACCAAAAAACATCTGCAGACACTGGAAAGGTGAAATAAAAATAACAGAGAATGCTGGAAACACCCTGTGATGATACACTGTGGTACATCACTCGGCTAACAGGTGGCCTAGAGACATGGCATCTGGCCTAATGAAATCTGACCACAAGGTGGGGCCAGAGGGCCCATGGTATAAAGCTGAGGTACCGACCATGTGCTCTCTCTCTCTCCCTGGCATCACAGCTAGTAGCCAACTAGATATTTATGTGAGTGGAATAAAGCTGTGTTGTCCCAAACAATATTGAGCCTGTGTTTTCCTTTGGTGCAGCCTGCCACACATTCAGCATCTATGGGAAGAAAAACTGACTGGGCCACTTCATTAGAACTGGGAATGAGATTATGGGAGTAGGGATAGATAAATTGAACAAAAGAAATACATCTGAAATGGTGAGAATGAGTAGCCTCCTGAAGAATTCAAGATTAGATTAAATGTCTTTATTTTTGAGGCTTGTGACTAACGATGAGGCTATGGGACATGCCCAGCAGGCCTGACAGGACTGAAAAAAAGATGAAAAAACTGATGATGGGCAGAATTGTTTTCTTTTCTGATACATTTGGAAAGGAAGGGTCATTTATCTGATGTTGGAGACTTTGATGTTGAGTCCTACAGGCCCCAATGGAGGATGAATTGTTCTTAGATTTGCATTGGTTCCACAATAAGTGCCAGATGCAACAAATGGGAAGTTGCACCTGGTCTCATAGTTGTTAAAAATAAACTGGATTTTAAGCAGACGTTTAATATTAACCAGACAATGGAGACAGACAGATGTCAATCAATCACAGGAACTACAACGTGACCCAGCAAAAACTGTAAAAACACAGAAATGCTGGAGCTACTCAGCAGGACTCACAGCATCCATAGGAGGGAAAGATCTATAGACAATATTTTGGGCCTGAGCCTTTCTTCACTGCAAAATCTCTTCAAGGAATGCCCGCCATGAAGAAGTTGTTCTCCCGCCTAAGGATGTTGTGAGACCTGTCGAGTTCCTACAACATTTTTGTTGTTTTGATACAATCAGAACATCTGCACACTTCTGTGTTTCATGAACAAAAATTCTGAGTAATTACATCTCGGAAAGTAGATTTATGACATTTTGAGCCAAAATGGAGGAAGAACCTGAAGGAGAGGGGATGATGTCAAGCTACTGAGTACTGACATCAGAAGTCAGCTTACCATAATTGTGTTATCAAATGACATCTAGAACATAGAACATTACAGCATAGCACAGGCTGTTTGGCCCACAAAGTTGTGCTGACCTAAGTAATTCTACTCAACAAATTAATCCTTCCCTACCTTAACCCTTTATTTTTCTTACATTCATGTTACTATCTAAGAGTAAATGTCCCTATTGTACCAGACTTTCCCCACCACCTGGTAATGCACCACCAGGCACTGTAAGGTAAAAACATCATGAGATGGGACCGGAGAAGGAGTCACCCAGTACTAAGGAGTAACAGAATGCAGATGTGACCTTGTACACTCAAGATAAGAGTGGGGATGACAAATTGATGTGCAGGAAACTAGCAGAGAAGGATAGCAACAGTTTATTCATTGGACAATGTCATGATAATTTACTAAGTACGTATCCTAAGGTATATAAAAAACACCACTTGCTGATAACGGCAGAATGCGCCTTCTCCAACTAACACTATTAGTTGCAAGTGTTACAATCCGGCAATAAAGAACAAAGAACCTTGATTTCGACTCAGTCTGGTGTCTGACTCACTCGTTCATGAACAAAGCAGACCTAGCAGCACCCAGCACTCTGTATAAAATCTTAAAAAAAACTTGCCTCTGACATCTCCCCGAAACTTTCCTCACTCACCTTAAACAGATGTCCTCTGGTATTTGCTATTGTCTCTGGAAAATAAGTGCTGGCTGTCCATCCTATTGATGTTTTGCATATTTTTATATACATCTATTAAGTCACCTCTCATCCTTTGTCGCTCCAAAGAGAAAATCCCTATTTCTGACAATCTGGCTTAATAAGACATGTTCTGCAATCCAGACAACATCCTGGTAAATCTCCTCTGCACCCTCCCTAAATCTTCTACATCTTGTCTGTAATGAGGTGACCAGAATGGAACATATACTCAAAGTGTGGTCTAAGCAGAGATTTATAGAGCTGCAATATTACTTCACCTATCTGAACTCAGTTCCCGTACTCATAAAAGTCAATTCACCATAGACCTTCTTAACCATCCTATCAACTTGTGCACCAATCCTGAGGGATCTGTAGACTTAGACTCCAAGATATGTCTGTTCCTCCACACCATTAAGAATCCTGTGATTAACCATGTATTCTGCCTTCAAATTTGACTTTCCAAAGTGCATGACTTCACATTTATCTGGAATGAACTCCATCTGCAATTTTAAACCCTGTGACAAACGTTTACACTATTCACAACATTTCTAACCTTTTATCATCTGCAAACTTACTGACCTGCCCCTCCACTTCTTCATCCATGAAGAGCAAGAGTCCCGGAACAGGTCCCTGCGCTACACCACTAGTCACTGACCTCCGGGCAGAATACATTCCATCTATTACCACCCTCTGTTTTTCCAGGCAAGCCAATTCCAATTACACACAGAAATTTGGATCTCTGACTTTCTGACTGAACCTACAATGGGGAACCTTGTCAAATGCCTTACTGAAATCCATATACACCACATCCACCACCTTTATATTCATCTATGTCTTATGTCAAACCCTCAAAAAACTCAATTAGGCTCATGAGGCATGACCTGCCCCTCGCAAAGTCATTGTGACCACCCCTCTCCAATGGTCTGCAGACCTCTGATGTAAGACCCACTGATATATAATTCCTAGAATTCTTCCTGTTACCATTCTTAAACAACAAGACTATATTTCCCATTCTCCAATCCTCTGGTACCTCTCTTGTAGCTGAGACCTTCTGTTAGAGAAGCTGATGGAATCAGATTTTTTGCTATGTTTAAGAGACATTTAGACAGACACTTAAACAGATAAAGCAAAGAAGAATATGATCCTAATACAGGTACTTGGGTTAATGCAGATTATCAAAAAGGTTGGCAAGGAAAGAGTTGGTGGATGAGTAGGCCATCTCAAACACTCTTCAAGATTCAAATTATTGTCATTGTCATAAAACAGTGTAATATTACATGAAATTCCTTTTGCCTGCTGTAAGGCAGACATACTTGCCATTGGCACCTCTTGAAGCCAGAGAAAGAGAAGCAAAAGAGTCCCCTCAGAATCACTGAGTGTCCGTAGATTTGCCTCCAGCACGTCCGCAGCCTCCGCAGCCACATAGAGTCCAGTCCAAATCATTGGCGACCTGAACTCCAGATCTGAGCCTCCGACACGGTCAGGAAGCCTTTAGCACCTTCGATACCCCTCACGTTCCTGATATCCCTTCAGCCAGGTTCAAACCAGTCTCCAGCAGTCCGCAGCTGGTGCATGTCTCCCGACAGCAGTCTCCAGCAGCCCACGGCCTCTGTGGGTTCCTCGCCTCAAGTTGCCAGCAGCCCGCCGCATTTCAGCCACAGAGCCCCCTCACTGATCCGCCACCATAGTCACCATCCCCGTGAGTTGTCAGATGAGAGATGGTCTCTCCATTTTCGGGTGCCCTGCTCCAGTCCTCTGCTTCCCCAGAGACTGCAACCCCTCGTGGCTGCTGCCGATCAGAGGTGCCGCCATCTTGGGCAGATTCCCTGTGTTCACGGGATTTTAAATGAAACTACCATTGGCTCCTTTAACAGGCTGTTCAAAGACTGTGCAGAGCTGACAGCAGTGACTGGGTGGTTGGACCCTGCACGAGCGCAGTATCTCTGTTCCACTCCACGTGGGTCCACACCAGTGGCAGCGCTGCCGTTACAGTGGCTCCAGCAGTGCTGCCATTTTTTAATGTTTTCTGCTCAATACAATGCTCCATGAGTATTCATTAAACTTATTGTCATTCAAGTATGACAATAATGTGTGAGTAGAAATGTAAGCAACAAAGGACAGATGGCACCACGAAGCTCAAGCAATGATCCACCTTCTTATGTACCTGCACTGGGGAGATACACGAGGTTAAAGTGATGTGGAGTGCATCTCTTCCCCACCATCAGTTTAAAAACAGAAGATTTTCAAAATACTCAGTTGGTCAGTAGCATCTATGGAGAGAGAAACAAGAGGTAGAATTTCAGTTTGTTCCAGGTCATGAATATAACTTGATAACTGGAATACGCTTTTAGACATCAAGTTGGGAATCATGAATTAATCGGCATCAGCTATACTTGATAAATACCCCAGGATATTGGTAGCATTCAAGATGAAAATGAAGATTCACCTGAAGAAATGTATGCACTTCGGTTCTTTAGAGTTTACAGTGTGAAATAAAAGGGTCTGTAAGAGCTAGAGACACTGCAGGGAGCAGCTATCATTGAACGAGTTGATTTTTAAAATGTGGCTGCTCCAATTTGCTCCTGTAGTGAAGACAGATGGCACTATTAAGAACCATGAAGATTACAAGATAACAATTAGCAGCCCAACAAAGGGAAGCTATCTCTGAATGATGGTTTGCTATTTAATTGAAAATAGGATAAATGCTCTCAATTTTTGATCAGCCGCGTTTACCAGCAGATCAAATTTGTAAAGGCTCAAGGAAATATTTCGTGCTTAATGGTTACCTTGATATTTTTAATAACTCTTGCTTCCTTTTTTCATAAATGTTTTCCAGAGGACAGTAGTAAATAACTCTGTCAAAATCTGGAAAAAAACAATATAGAAACACAGGAAGAATACTGAAGTAGGCTTCCATTTAAAAAAAAATAGCAGGAGTATGATTGTTGAAGGAAAATAGGCAGTTTTTCTGTCTCAGGGAGAAGTTTTTTTTTTAGAATTTAAACATAATAGCATGGTAAAAGGCCCTTTTGGCCCACAAGCCCATGGCACCTAATAACACCCAGTTCACCTACAACCCTGATAGGTTTTGAATGGTGGGAGGAAACCGATGCAGACACATGGAGAATGTACAAACTCCTTACAGACCGTGCCAGATCTGAATCTGGGCTACTGGCGATAGAGCAACATTGAGCTTATGTCTACACTAACTATTCTTCCCTATCTTTATCAAATGCGTGTTGAATGGCTATGAATGTTTCCTTTATTTTCATAGGGGATAAGTA
This sequence comes from Narcine bancroftii, assembly GCF_036971445.1. Lineage (NCBI taxonomy): Eukaryota > Metazoa > Chordata > Chondrichthyes > Torpediniformes > Narcinidae > Narcine > Narcine bancroftii. Next base: position 18,391,311 of record NC_091476.1, on the reverse strand, counting down.
TGTGAGCACAAATCATGCCCTAATAAAAATGGCAGAATAATGTGGTTCTGTGAGGCTCTAGAATTCTGTAAGAATGAACTGTTATTTCGAAGTAATTGCATGAAGGACACCCGCTATTGTCTGTTTCCATATAACCATTTATGGAGCGGAAAAAGGCCATGTCGACCTTTCGAGTCCGCACCGGTTCACTAGAACAACTCCACTAGCTCAACCAAACTGCTTCCCTGCAGTTCTTTGGGAAGGTTGATCGGGGTCCGCATTCTGCCTCGTCTGTTTATGATGCTCGCCTCAGTTCAATTTCTTCAATTACACCTCCTAAGATGTTAACAAGCCTTTTTGCTCTCCTTTTCACTCTTACACACGAGCCCACATACTTAACACCAATCCATATCATCTATTTTCTTTCTTCTCAGATATTCCTTTGTTCTCTCCGTGTTATCCACTTCCCTGCAACTTAATCAAAGTCTGGTTTTGAAAATTTCTCAGTTCCATTGAAAAGGTTATTGACCTGAATTCTGCTTTTCTCTCTCCAAGAATGCTGCCTAACGTGCGGAGAATTTTCAGCAATTCAAGCAAATACCCATAGCTTTTATTTAAAGCTGGGAATGGATAAGGAGGACATTGTATCAGAATATACATGATATCAAGGGTATCCCAAGAATCTAGCTGTAGTTCCACCCAGTCTTGTCTGAACAGACTGTGGTGTATGTGCATTTTTCAGATCCATTCACAGGAAGAATGTATTAGATTCACATGGAGAAATCAGTGCAAGAGCTGTTGTGATCCCACTGTTATTAATTCCATGTTGAATGGAGAATAACAAAAAATATTTTTAATTGTGGGGGAAATTGCTGAACTGTGAAAGGTGTTTTCACTCAATGTTTGCATACCCTTAATAGTTCTGCTTTTAATCATCCCCATTCACCAGGCTGAGAATCCACATTGAAAGGTATGAGGTCACTGATCTTTTGCCAAGTCTGACTGGTCTAGATTTGAAAAGGCAGCAGCTCTCATCCATTTGGTCATGAACTTTGAGTAGTTTGAAAGGGCTGACTACAGTCAATTCAATTCTACACATTGTTTCAAATCAATGACCTTTCATCAGAACACTGACCTGATATATTTGTTTCTCCTGTTACAAATGTTGCCTGGCATGTAAGGTATTTCCAGTATTTCTGTTTTGACTTCAAATTTCGTATAACTGTGGTGTTTTACTTCTGAAAACTCATGGTCCAGGAAAGTCCCTTAACACCAGCTCCTCAGCCAAGAAAGCCCAGCCGCGCCTCTATTTCCTGCGAAGGCTGAGGAAAGTTCATCTCCCACCTTCCATCCTCACTAGATTCTACAGAGGACGTATCAAGAGCATCCTGTGCAACTGGATCACCGCCTGGTCTGGAAGCTGTACCTCCTCAGACCCCAGAACCCTGCAGAGGATAGAGATGTCATTGGAAAAGATCATAGGGGGTTCTCTTCCTACTATGAAAGACGTCTACAACACTCGTTGCAGGCGAAAGGCAATAAATATTGTGAGCTGCTATCCCTTCTGCCATCTAGTAGGAAGCACCATAGCACTCAGGTCCTTATGTCCCTGAGCCATCAGGCTCCTGAATTCCCAGATCATATGAGGATAATGTACCATGGACTTTTACTGAACATGTCTTAATATTTTAATATTTCAATGTGTTTAACTTCTATTCTAACATATTTATGTAAATATGTCTGCAGTCCTAGAGAAACACTTGAGAATGTGTTCACTGTGCGAGCATGGTATGAATTATAAATAAAGGTGACAACTTGACGACTTGAGTATCTGCTGAATGGATGTGGCAATCAACACTTTAATCCTTGGATCCTTGCTCCAAGCCTCAGGTTCAAATGAATGTGTGTTAGCTCATTTTCTTAATTGTGAGTGTGACTGTGCCTTCTGGTAGTCTTTTTTGAATGAGTTGGGGTGAGTGGTGGTAGGGTATGATAGAGGGTATGGGTTAGTGGTAGAAAGAATCAAGGTATCAAGCTGTAGACTATTTCCTAAATGGGAAAAGGATTCAGAAATCAGAGATTGAACAGGATTTAGGAATCATAGCATAGATCCCCAAAAGGTAGACTGAGTCAATAGTAAGGAAGACAAATGCAATGTCAGCATTCATTTCAAGAGAACTAGAATATAAAAGCAAGGGTCTGATGCTGACCACGGTAGGGATGTTTCATTATTTTAGAGCACAGGTGAGGTGCCATAAAATTGGAGGGTGGTAATATTTTGCCTTTATTTAAGCAAGTCTGCAAGGGCATCTGGGAAATATTGATTGTGAGCTTAACATTAGTCATGTGTACATTAACTGGAGGGAGCATAGGAGGATGAGTGGTGATCTCATAGAAGTATACAAAATTATGAGAGGAATAAATTGAGCATAGAATCAATAACTAAAAGGCATAGGTTTAAGGTGATGGTGAAAAGATTTAATAGGAACTTGTGGGGTAATTTTGTTTTACAGAGAATGGTAGGTGTATGGAATGGGCTCCCAAGCAGGTGGTTGAGGCAGGTATAATTGCAATATTTAAGAAAAAAATTGGATGAACTCATGGATAGGATAGAGTTAGAGGGGTAAGAGCCAAATCTAGGCAGGTGGGACTAGAGTGTGTGGGATATTTTGGTCAGCATGGGGAAGTTGGGCCGAAAGGCCTTTTAGCATGCTGTATGACTGTATGACTCCATGATAATGTTGGTGAATTGGGTGCAGAAAAATGCACCACAACGAACTGACTTCTGAACCGTGCATTGAGAAGAGCAGGTTCACCCAGGAGTGTTCAACAGTGGTTGCTCCAAGGATCACATTTTCAAAATTCCTTTGATGCTTAATTCAGAGTGTTGAACACTGATTTGCATCATTCTGTGGGCTTCAATAGAAAACTCATATCAGCAACATTGGGAATGATTTATTCCCAGAATAGTCCTGCCAAATTTTCGTGTTAATATGAAATGACTTGGAAATGATTATCATGAAATTTCACTCAGGGGAACTGCATAATGCTAAAAAACACTGTTATAAAATCAAATTTATTTGAAAGATGGTCTTCCTAAGGATGCATACTTTGGATGCAATGTCTGCACTGACTATTCTTTTATCTGAAGCAGTGATTTATTAATTGTAGTTTACCTGCTATCACCACTACTTCTCTTCAGGAGGTCTGGATTATTTTCAATGCAGTTTTCTGTTGCTACGACTATTGACTTTTCTAAGCTACTGATTAAAATGAAAATGCATCTCAATTCATCTTCTTTCTGGCTATGGATATGAAAGGAGAAATATCAAATCTGTAACAGCAAAGGGGCTGTTTTCCTTCAGCTGATCCCTAGCTGGAATTCCAGTGATCTACTGAATGGAATTAAGGCTCAGGTTAGCATATTTCCCATGATCATTTCCTTTCTGATGTCAGACTCTCTGGCCTGTGCATGGAGTACATTTTGTTTTGCTGTAACCAATGTGTTTTGGTACAGTAAGCAAGTTAAAAAGCAGATTTTGAGCAGAAAGGAACATCATTGTCATCTATCTCTTCCAATTGTAAATACGAAGAGGGGAAATCATTTAAAAAAAATTTAGACATTTAGGGAGAAATCTGAATACTGACAATCTCACCATTTAACAATTCTTTCTTAGTTGTCACTAGGCCATTTATTGGACTGAATCATGAATTTGCTTTACAATGAATAATGTCTGCAAGTTTAGTCAAGTCATGTCTATTGTCATCTGATTGCACAAGTACAACCTGACGAAACAGCATTCTCCAGTCCTTGGTGCAAAGCACACAGACCCACAACCAGTCATAATACACATGCAGACAATCATATACATATGCAGGACAAGTATTGATATAAGCAAATAAATATTGTTTCATGAAGATGAGAGTCTCGGCTGGTTAGTGTGAGCTGTTCATTTGGACGTTCAGCGTTCTCACTCCCCGTAGGAAGAAGCTGATCCTCAGCCTGGCGGTGCTGGCTCTGATCCTCCTGTATCTCTTTCCCAATGGGAGCAGCAGAAAGATGATGTGTGCGGGGTGGAAGGGGTCTTCAGACCACGATCCTGGTAGATCACATCGATGGAAGGGAGGGAGGAGAGAAATATGTCAATGTGTTTGTAGGATAACTTAATCCTCAGAGAATTAGATATTCTACACTATAAAACTGTATCTGAGATCATGAGTTTGAGCTTTATGTAGAGACAGTGCCAAGTTAGCATATGGTGGGAAAGAACTTGTCATTATCTTCACCTTAGGAAATCAAAGAAATGGATGGGGCTGTTCAAACAGACTGTATTGACCCAATTGATCTACTGATGCTGTTATAAATGAATGATGGCATTGATAGCTAATCCTTTCACTTTCAGTAACAATTCATTTTTTTTAAAAAAATGCATAATAAAGACCGTGGCTACATTTAAGATGTATAAAAAATATCAGTTATGACGTTCAATGAAAATTATGCATTTTTAAATGCAAGATATATATAAAAATGTTTAACTAGTGCTACAAACATTAAATTGCCTGATGTATTATTGATCAATTTAGAAGTTCGCTTATTAGATTTCTGTTTTGCCTTGGGCATGTCAATTTCAAGTGAGCTGATGGTAAGTTAACATAATTGGTATCAGCACATAGATGGGGAGGTAAAATATACTATGATTCCTGATCCCTGTCACTCCGCAGTGATCCTTATTCAAGACATACAAATAAATATCAGGGGAGGAGAGAATTGACATATAAAGGGTCTGGCCCACTGACACTCACTGTCTGTTGAGATACGTGAACATAATTATCTGTTTTGAAGGATTCCACTGGTCCCCTTTCAGAGATCTGGCAGAAGACCAAAGGAATAATTGAAGAATCTTATGTCACTACTGTCAAGAATAATACATGAATATTGTACATTAGGCTGCTGTACTGGAGGCCTAGTGACTCTGTGGCAATTATATTTAGTATAACTCACTATCTTAAGAAACAGAGATAATAAAACTCGAGAGGGGAAGTGAATGATTGGAATCCGAAAAAATATTTAAGACTTAAATTTTGCACCATTTTACCTTGCTGTCACTTTCTGATTATTGATGGAAGGCATCATTGCACATAAATTGAATAGGGAATCGTTTTTTATCTTGAAGAGAGTTAAGTTTGGAATGCTGGAAACACCGACTCCAGTGTACACAGATATAAGAGCTTTGGAGAGCAACAAAACTTCACTAAATCTTCACATTTGATAATGTCTCACCAACACTCCCATCTACCCTACACTGTTTTACCCTACCCTCTTAGTTTTCTTTTTTTTAGACATACAGTAACAGGCCATTTCGGCCTACAAGTCTGTCGCTCAATTTGCACCCCATTAACCGACACCCCACGGTACTTTTTTTTAACTGTGGGAGGAAACCAGAGCCCCCGGAGAAAATCCACGCAAACACAGGAAGAACGTATGAACTCCTTACAGATTGAGTGAGATTCAAACCCTGGTCAGGTTCCAATTGCTGGTACTGTAAAGGCATCCCACTAACTGCTATGCTATCCGTGCCACCCCAGCACGGTTTCCAAATTGCCTGAGATATGCATTTTTCAGAGATTAGGCTATAGAGAGAAAGGTCAGGGACAATCAATTCCAGCAATCAACCAACACTGAATGATATCTTGCTTTAGGTACTTGATAAATAAGAGCTTGGGACTCCTGTTAAACACCTAGACATTCCAACATCTGTATGATTGTTTCTAAAATACTTTGCAAAGACTGGAATTAAAGAACAGGTGGGATGATAAGCATAGTGTTTAGCAACATCTCCTTGTGTAGGTTTCCTCTGGGTGCTCCATTTCTTCCCAGCTTTCAAAATGCACAGGAGTTGGAGGTTAATTAGGGTATTTGCACGGAATGGGTTCTTGGGATGGAAGGGCCTGTTACCATGCTGTATGTCTAAAATTGAGCTTGAGATATGTTTGAAATCAAAGTCCAGAATTCTGAGCAATAAATCTAAACTTTGGAACATTGAGGCATGTTTCATTTACTTTTAAGAAAGATCCCTCATGGTGCTGTCCTGAGATCAAGTTATATTGTGCCATGATCTCCTTGTTTTTTTAACCGTATCTTCATCAGTACAAATTGGAAAACTCAAAATATACTAAAGCAAAACAAAGCCCATTGTCTAAAATGAATTACAAATTCTTTCATCCAATTTGTGATTGGATCCCCTTTTGCCTCTTCTCTCTAGAAATATAAATGAAGAGAAGTTATCAGAGGGCTTTTTTAAAGGTGTATAATGAGCTCTATGCAATGTTCCATGTATAATGTGCCCAAGTCATCTATTAAATCCAGACACAAACATTGTGCTAATCATTACTTCAACTCAGATACTTGGTGTCATTTGAGGACAGAGTCACAACACACAACACATGCATGTCTGAACTTAAACTTTTTCGATGAGTCTGCAAAGCAAAAGGCTTTCTATCACATCAAGAACACATCCAATGCCACTGTTTTGAAGAACAGGGTGTTCTCCATGAGGTTCTAGACAATATTAATCAGTCAGTTCAAATAATTGAAAAGAGTAGTATGCTCCTTGTTATATTATTTGTGAGCTGATACTGTGTACATTTTGACTGTTGTGTTCACAAGAGCACAAGATGTGGGAGCAAAAGTAGGCTAATCAGCCCATTGAGTCTGCTCTGTCATTTTGTCAAGCTAATCCATCCTCCCACCAGCTGGCTTTCTCCCAGTGACCATTGATGCCCTTGACTAAGCAAATACCTATCAATCTCTGCCTGCCCTTAAATACACCTAACCACCTCGTTTCCATAGCCATCTGTGGCAACAAGTTCCACAAATTTCTCCGCAACTCTCTTTTAAATTGATGCCCTTTTGTCCTGAAGTTGTGCCCTCTTGTCCTGGATTCTCCTACCATAGGAAACAACCTTGCCATGTCTACTCTATCCAGGCCTTTCAGTATTTCAATGTTCCCTGCCCTTCAGTAATAATCAAATTTTAAAAGTAATTAATTGGCTGAAAAACATTTTCAGGCATCTTGAGGTTACAAAATGCTTGACGTAAATGCAAATTCTCTTTCTTATAGAATCTTGTGGCTTTTTCAATTATTACCAAAGATTATGAAAGCAAAACCAGGCATTTCAGCTATGAAATTAAAGGTTTCAGATGTTTGAAACTTTGTGACAAAATTCTCTTTTGCAAGCAAGCATTCCCAAAGTAATTACCACAATATTTTGCAAATGTATTGCTGCTTTATATGGATTTGTATATCAAACCAAGAACCAAGCCTTGATATCTGACCTTCCTTATTTCCCTTGAACTGGCTGACTGGGAGCGCGTGATTTGTGTTAAATCGTTATTTAGTTCTGTTTGATTTCAAGCCACATGGGGAATTGTGTAAATTAAGAAATCATTCTCTTGCCAACTGTTGCTTGTTTTTCTTTACGATTTACCCTTATTATCCTGGTCAACAAGTGGATTTAAGAAGTTAATTCAACATTCAGGGACAAAACTAGCTGGGAATCATCCTTTCTGGACACTTTTTCTACCGAAAGTTTTAATTTATACATAGAATAAATGATCTTTCTTTCAGTTATTCTGTGCTACGCTGTACTTGTCGTGCACCAGTGTGTACTGTCCTCTCAGGTTAGGCATTATGGTTCCAGGTTTCCCTAGTGCTTGCTATAATCAGGTTCTGGGAAGTCCTGCAGGATATTCGGAGCTGAATTTTAACTTCTAATTCACAGGAGCAGCAATAAACAGACTAACTGCTTAAAAAAAGCACCCAAAACGATTTGGTTCTGTATTCATCAGACCGTGTCAACTGAATTACTGCATTGCCATTTCTAGCTTTACCAACAAATTAGACAGGATGGATATGATGCCAACTCAGGCAATTCAATTCAGCTCCACTATTTAAAGATGCATCAAATCTGATGAGTTCTGCACAAAGAACTCAAAGCATTTGCTGCAAACACACTAAGGACACTTTGGATGCAGTAAATCCTTGCAGTATATCTTGATGGAGACTCCCAAGGGAGTGTCACAATTTCTATTAATGGCAGGCAAAAGCCTCTTAGCATCATTATAAAATATGTGGCTGAAGGTGAACAGGAGCACGGTGATCCCTATTCCTGGATAAAGGTAAAGGTTCCATTATTGCGACATAATACTACATTTAGGATGTAGCATACATGAAATTCTTTAACTTTTGACTACTGTAAGGCAGACAGAGAGTTGCCAATTTGTCCAGCGCCCCTCACAGAAACCGACAACACATGATGTTCCAAGGCAGTCTCCCCTCCAGGTACTGATCAGTCCTGTGCCTGCTTAGCTCCCAAGATCAAACAATCCTAGGCGTATTCCACCATCTGCTGTCGTTTAGTGGAGCAAGCAATTTAATGACCTCGTTGGATCAACAAAAGGTGAGGAATGCCAAATTCTGATGCACATTCTGATGCACACATTATCCCTTCCCTTCCATATTCTCTCTTAAATTTAGTCCAGCACAACAGATTGGACACTCTTACCCCTGTATCCATCACTCTATGTCCATGTATATCATTGTTGAATTGAAACTTATTATCCTGCTCTGTCAAGTCTGTTCCTCAGAAGTATTAAAACATTGACAAGAAGGCCAAGAATGAAAAGATCAGAATGAGAATGGACAAAAGAGTTGTGATGGGTGGCTAAAAGGTCAGGATTATTCTAGCAGACAGATTGAATGTATTCCAAAAAATTAATACTCAATCTAGTTTGGTCTCCACAAAGCACAGATCATACCCTAAGCAGAACTGTATATTATAGTGGAAAGAATACAAGTTGAGTTCCTAGGAAGTGGAAAGAGAGGAGCTAAGAGCTCAGGTTCAACATCTCCTGAAATTGCATAGGGAGAAGGGGAGTTGCATTCAGCGAGATTCAGAAGTAAATCTGAGTTGCAGGAAGACAGAGGGGGAGAAGGAAGAAAGATAATGTGGTGTGATGTTACTTTCATTGTGATAAATAAACTTGAGTTCTTTTGTATTACATTTGTATTATGTAGAATTGGTTTCACCTTGTTGTCTGGCTCCTCATCTGCCTCTGACAGTGTATCTCCTAGAAGGTGGATTTCCTTCAGACCAAACTGACATTTTTTTCTGTTTAGCTTTAATCAGCAGTATGTTTGACATAGTGGTTAGCGCAACGCCTTTACAGCACCAGCGTTAGGGGTTTGAATCCCATGCTGTCTATAAGGAGTTTTGTATGTTCTCCCCAGGTCTGTGTCTGTTTTCTCTGGGGGGCTCCAGTTTTCTCCCACCATTTAAAACATACCGGGGGATGTAGCTTAATGGGGTATAAATTTGGCGGCAAGGATTCGTGGGCCAAAATGGCCTGTTACGGTGCTGCATGTCTAAATCTTTTTAAAAATCTATGCTTTCAGATGCATTGTAGCACTTTGATGTTGTATTGCTCCTGTGTGGATCCCTATAGGACCATTTCATCCATGTACACATATACTCCATTTATACCTTCTATGATGTGCTCCATTGTCCTGTCGAACATTTCAGGAGCTGAGAAAAGGCATCTTTAAACAGGAGTGTTGGCCAAACGATGTATTAAATGTATAGTATTTTCTGCTATCTTATATCAATTTTTCCTTTCTTCAGTAAATTTAACAGTTTCTTCCTTTCGATTTGGTTATGTATTTTGTTAATTTTTAAAGTCATATAGTTCAACATGGCCATTTCATATTTGTTTATCTTTCCTTTCCATTTCCTCATCACCACCTTCCCTTCTTATCCATTTCTGCTTTCTTTTTTTGAACACATTGTAAGACAACATTTCTAAAACATAAAATATTTCCACTATTCCCATATCTAAAATTCCTTTAACCCCAATAGTCCCTCCCTTCTCTGAGTTGCCCTTTGTCCCTTGTCGGGCAACCACATCTCCCCTCTCCATTTGGATTTGCGAATCCGCTCGCAAGCATCAACTGATTTCGCAGTGACTGTTATTCTTCCCCACCCAGCCCCCCCAGAAAAGATTTTAATCTTCATATATAACAAAGCTCACTCTCTTAATTCTCTCCTTCCTTTCTTCCCTTTCTTTCCCTTCTTAGTTCTTACTTATACTTTATTCTTCTTTTTTATATATAGTTTGTTGTCATTTTTGTTCTTTTTACATCTCTTTATCTCTCTGTCTGTTTTGTAGGTGTTCTGCAAATTTTTGTGCTTTTTCCGGATCCGAGAAAAGTTTGCTTTGCTGCCCCGGGATAACTATTTTAAGCACCGCTGGATATTTTAACATAAATTTATAACCTTTTTTCCATAGGGTCGATTTTGCTGCGTTAAACTCCTTCCTCTTCTTCAGGAGTTCAAAACTTATGTCTGGATAGAAAAAAAATTTTTGACCTTTGTATTCCAGTGGCTTTTTGTCTTCTCTTATTTTTTTTCATTGCCGTCTCCAATATATTTTCTCTTGTCATATATCTTAAGAATTTTACAAGGATGGATCTTGGTTTTTGTTGTGGTTGTGATTTAGAGGCTAATGTTCTGTGTGCCCTTTCTATTTCCATTCCTTCCTGTAATTCTGGCATTCCTAGGACCCTTGGGATCCATTCTTTTATAAATTCTTTCATATTTTTGCCTTCTTCATCTTCCTTAAGGCCCACTATCTTTATATTGTTTCTTCTATTATAGTTTTCCATTATATCTATCTTTTGAGCTAACATCTGTGTTTCTTTAACTTTTTTATCAGATTCTTCTAATTTCTTTTTTAGTCATCTACCTCCATGCAATTTTAATTGCCAGAAGTTCTGGGTTGCATCCAATTTGGTAAATATCTTTGCACCGACTATCTCACTTGCAATTTCATCCCTAGTTGGAATCTGATAATATTCCCTCTTTATATTGGAATTCAAGTCTTTTGGGTCCATGCACAGATATAGGTCACCGTTCTTTTTGACACATACCATTGAATTCACCCATTCTGTGGGCTCCTCCACGTTCTTTATGACCCCAAGTGACATCATTCATTTGAGTTCCTGCTTGAGATTTTCTTTTAGTGATATTGCAACCTGCCTCGGGGCATGGACTACTGGCTGTTCATCCTCCATTAATTGTATCTTATAGGTGAATGGTAGAACTCCAAACCCCTTGAAGATGTCTGGAAATTAATCCAGTATTTCCTCTACTCTGTTATGAACATGGTCACTGTTAATGCGATACACCATCTTGACTAGGCTTAAGTTTTCACATGCTTTGTCACCAAGTAATGAGTCATGTCCATCTGAGACTACTGCAAACATGAGATGGTTCTCTTTATCTTCAACTTTCACCTTGAGACTACATGTGCCTTTCATGTCAATGCACTGTCCATTGTAGGCCTTGAGCTGAACAGAATTTGGATGGATGTGTGGCTTTATCTTCATTGCCCTGATGTCACGCTCACATATCAAATTGTCCTTTGCCCCTGTGTCTTGCTTGAAAGGAATATCTGCTCTATTTGCATACAATGGTACCAGCAACTTGCCTTGTTCAACTCTGTTCATGCTTAGCTGTTCAATATCTGTTGGTTTGAAACCTTACTGGGCTACAATACCCACAAAGAATGTATCACTGAGGGCAATTTCTTCTATTGTGTGCACATTTTCACATTTGTTTTGTTTCTCTTAGGAATAACATTGCTTTGCATTGTAATTCTGCCCTTTGCACTTGTTACAGACGTTTCCATGGTCTGGGATTATTTTGGTGTATGCATCCAAACACTGTGGCTATGGTTGTGCTTTCATTTTTACCAGCCCTTGCATTCTCACTGATCTGTTTTGCATGCTGTAGAGCTAATTTACTGGCGTGGCATATCTTCGCATCTCCAGCTATGGTAAACTCCATCTCTCGTGGCAACTTCTCTCTCACTTTCCTGTCAATAATTCCGAAAACAATTTGATCATGGATCATTGAATCTTGCAGCAATCCAAAATTGCATGTCTTGTTTTCAATTTCAAGTCCATTAAAAAAATCTCAAAGCTCTCTGCCTGCAGCTGCGTGTGTGCATGAAACACGTACCTCTCAAATATTTCATTTTTCATTGGTGAGCAGTGTCCATCAAACATCTTGATAACCTTGTCGAACTTGCCGTGGTCATCTGCCTCAGCAAAAACAAACATGTTGAAAACCTCTATGCTTGAGATCCAGCCACAGTAAGTAGCAGAGCAATCTTCAATGCATCCGGTTTGCTATCAAGTCCAATGGCTTGCAGAAACAGCATGAATCGCTTGACCAACTGCCACTCATGGTCAACATTCCAATTCCAATTCACAGCATCAGGCGGCTTCACACTTTCCATGTGTCCTGCTGATACCCACTGATACTCCACTCCTGGTACCATGTGATGTTTCTTCTAAAGTGATAAAGCAAGATGGTTTCTTTTGTATTACTTATATTTTATTATCAATTCACAACCTTGTGGGATACATCCTTGTGCATTTAACCCAATGTGGGATAGTCCATCTCTGACATCCTCTAGTGGTCAGAAGGATCACCAACTCCCAAAAACCAAAATTCGGCTTACACCTTGTAACTCGAGATGCAAGTAAGCAAGAAGTGGATACAGACACAATAGTGGAGCAGGTTCATTAAAAGGAGCAACAGTGTCCAATTTGTAAAACTGGAATACAATCATTCATGTTGAAGGACAGTGAATGAGCAGGACATTTCTGGATCAGCAGTAAAGATTGCGTGCTGTGATGGTGGGTGCCTAGCGTTAATGTGGATACCTGCAGAGAGACTAAAGCAGTTCATCTTTAAGAATAATACCTTCATCCATGAAAACTGTAAGACCCCAGAACAGTTGGGAATTTAAGTTTATTTTAATAAATGAATACGAACTCTGTTGTATTTGACAGGAATTACCCAGGTTGCTGATTTTATGTGCATTAATTCTAAAGAAAAGAAAACCCCTTGAATGGGATTCAAGAAAATGTTCCCCTTAATTGTTCACAACAAGATGATTGTACTAGTTGACTGTCTTCCTGGTCACTAAACACCAAGGACCTGGTCAGCATCAGCTGTAATATTTTTGTTGCTATTGGATGTTAGCCAGGAAACTGACCATGCCACACCTCAAGTTGAATTAATCTCTTTTGGGAGTTTCTGTTAATTGCACCCATTTGTTGTCCTTCAAGGAGGTTCTAAAAAATGTAAACTTAAACTCCTGGTTACTACAGGAATTTCATAGCTCTTGAATATAACTTCTCAATTCACTCAGAAACTGACTACTGTAGTTCAGTTGAACTAAGGAATGATTCTGTATATTTTGAAGTAATTTTCTGTAATTTAAAATTAGATTATTCACAGGTGGTGGATTGGCCCTCTGATATACCCCTTTTCTGCTCATTAATCAAACTGCTTCTCATTACACTCTTAAATATATCAAGCAAAAAAATTGAAGCATTTCCTTTAAAAATTATGTTTTAAAACTTGACATGATTGCAGTGCTTTATGGCAGATTTTATATTCATTGATATTAATTTGAGCAGAAATTCTTCTCAAATCTAATACAATTTAAGGCATAATTTATGTTTCTTTTGCCAATTACAACTCAAGTTGCAATTCATTCCTTTGGTGTTTTCATTCAATGGCCACACAGACTCTCACACATGGACCTTGTAGCCAGGAGAGTGGTTGTGAGTGGGAACTCCTGCAAGATAATGTAACCTTGCATAAAGTGCTAATATTTGAATGGTGCAAGCAAGCTAAATGTGTTTTTGTTTAAGTCATTTTTAAATTGAGCCCTCTCCTGTCAAGTTTAATGAATCAGTAATATATACGTGAATATATTGCATTGACATAGTTGGTTTACTTTTGCCTCTAAATCAGAGGTTTGGATTCTAGTCCTATGTAAGAGTCTTAAGCACAAATATCTATACAGAATCTTCAATGTTCAAGGTTCCTATATTGTCACATAATAGTACATTAAAAAGATCATGTATGATATACTTTCAATGTTTGCCTGCTGTAAGACAAAGAGCTGATAATAGTATTTCCCAGCGCCCCTTAGAGAGAGAGGGAAAGAAAAGCAAAAGAGAGTCCCTTCAGAGTCACTGAGTGTCCATGGATTCAACTCCAGTGGTTCCACAATCTCTGTAGCTGCAGAGGAATTTAGGAATGGGAGTGCTGAACTATTTGTAAGGTGTTGAATGAAAGACCCATTTGCTCTCCCAGATGGATGTAAAATATTCCTGCCCTGATGTTGTATAGATCCATAGAACATTACAGCATAGAATCAGGCCTTTTGGCCCAGATTTCTATGCTGAACTGTTATTCCGTCTAATCTCTCTGATGAGCACCTCCATACCCCTCCCAGCATTTACCATTTCAGCTGGCAGATCATTCCCATCCTCACCTCTCTCCGTGTGAATTTCCCCTCAATGTTACGTTAACCTTAACCCATGTCCTCTCCCTCTCCTCTCATCCAACCTCATGGTAACTAAAGGTGCATTTGTAATAATTTTTGTATGTCTAGCAAGCATTTTGTTCTAGGGCCAACCATTGAGAAATGCAACTCAGAAGGCCCAAGCCCTGGCACATATACAGTGCATTTCTTTTTACATTCTATCATTATGGGCTAGACAAAGAAAATAGGACAACTAGAGTTGGGGCAGCAAAGAGGAGCTAGAGGTGGATGTGGTGGTTAGGGATCATAAGGCCAGCTAAATGGTGGCTAGTTATAAGGTGCTTGATAGTTGTGGGACTGGGAAATTGAGGCAATTGTGATCAGGAGTGAGCTTGGTAGGATTTCTTTTCAATACGGAGACATTGTTTACTATCACTAATTTAAAAGATGGTGGTAAGGTTTTTTTTTAAGACTTTTATTGAAAATATTCCAACTGCATTGCTGAGTAAGGATGCAACAGGGGTTTAGATCCAGCAACAAGGAAGAAATGTCAACATATTTCCATCAATGTAATTAGAGAACCTGCAGGCACTGATGTTCCCATCTATTTGTTGCCTTGCCCTTTTTGGTAGTAAATGTCGTTACTCTGGGGGTTGGGTTCAAAGGATGATTGAGCCATGAGATTAGTATCTTTTGTGGGGGGAGGTAGGCATTGTAGTCAAGTTATGAAAGCAGCAGCTGGAACTTACACGATTCAGTTTTAGGCAACACAAAGTTGTGGTCCCTGATGTCTTCGTTAATATTTATCTTTCATTCAATATCTGAAGAATAGATTATTTGATCAATATAACATTGCTATTTGTTAGAACTTCTCTATTGGCTGCACAAAAAGAATAGAGTTATATTATAAACTATAAATCACTTTGAGAGAACGAGACATCATGAAAATCTTTGCTTTCAATGCAAACCTTTTTCTTCTAAACTAGATAGATCATTTGTTTAATATTTAGAAGAGAGAGATTTTATTTTATCTTTTTAAATTTGACATGCATATAGCAGGTAATTCATATCAAATCAGAGGTGACAGTGTTTGAAGTTTACTCATCCAAGTGTGTAAAACCACTAATCTACAGTGAAACCATTCATTTGACGGCTGGTCTAATTCTAGTGTTCTCTCATTACAGACTAAACATGAACTCAGCTCCATTTTTATTTTATTTATCTGAGATTGAGTCTCTCAGGTATGCAGCGGCTTCAAATCACAAGCCAATCAAAGTATCATTTCACGAAATACTGTGAACAGTTGGTCTTTCTATTATAAATAAAAACATAGGGAGACACAAGAGAAGGTGCAAAAAAAATTGCAAGAATGGTGCCAAGCTTGGCATTAGGAAAGAAAGAGCAGTTCAGGTTCCTTTTCCTAATAAGAGCTGAAAGGTGACCAAATGGAGATCCTCAGTTAGAGAAGCTTTGACAGGACACCCAGGTTTTGTGTTCTGTGTTCAAGATGCATTATTACTGTCTTTGTGGTGCCTGCTCAGAATCCATATCTGACCAATACTAGCTAGACTGGAAAAGTACCAGAGTTTCACCATGAAGTTCACTTTTGAGAGTGGCTAGTGCAAGCTCCAATCAATAGCTTAAAGTCAGTCTGCATTTAAAAGTGTATTAATATCACAGCAGTGGTGGATGTTATTCCACATGTGGTTGTAATTTACTGGAATAAAAGGCAGAATGTGGGTGAGAATAAGCACCTTCAATTTCTATCACTGCCCTGAAGGCTTTGGCCAATGAAGCGGAGAAGAGATATCCTCGATGAACAAGGGACTAGGAGACCAGGAGGCCTTTCTGTCATCGCTGTAGAAATAGGAGTGGATACAAACAATAGTATTTCAGGTTACCTGGACACAATTTCAAAATGCTAGTGACTGCAATGGTCAAAATAAGTAAATTAATCTTCAACTGTTGTGCCAAACCATCTGCATCACTAGCCCCCAGACTTTGCTCGGTCGCTGTTCATCTGCCAGCAACTGGTATCAAATTAACCTATGATTCAGTTGATAACTGTCTTCCATCTGAATCTTCCACACAAGAGAACCAAGCTCAAAATTCTAGGCTAACATTCCAGAAAGTATTTCAGTGTTGGAGGGCAGGATGTTTAACTGAGGAACTGGCAGGTGGATATAACAATTCTCATGGCACAATGAAGATGAGAAGGGATTGATTGGAGGAAGAAGCTGAGCATCATGATAAAAGTGAGGACTGTGTAGACGAGGGGTCATTGAGGGGGTGAACATTGAGGGAGTGGTCATCGAGGGAGCGGTTATCATCAGAGTGATGTGGATTTGGCTCAACAATAAGAGGTGAGGGATAGTTGGAGTTGAAGTAATAAAGCGACACCCTATTTGTGGAACAAAAAGAATTCAGTAAGTAGGCACAGGTAAGGCCAGATGTTGGATATCAAATATTTTTGTCCTCTAGTCATAAACAGTGGGAAAAACAGCCAAGGCAGGGGAATGTGGGTCAACAGGGAAGCCAGTAGTATACCTGAAGGCTTCATCTGCAAGAAGTACATCCAGTTGCAGCTACTGACAAGCCTAGTTAAGGAATTGGAGCTGGAGTTGGATGAACTCTGGATCATTTGGGAGGCAGAGGGGGTGATAGGCAAGAGTTACAGGGACACTATCACACCTAGGAAGCAAGAGGATGGAAGATGGGTGACAGGAGAGGGAAAGGGACAGGCAGGTAGTGCAGGGCACCGCTGTGGCCGATTCCCTCGATAACAAGTATACCATTTCAGATACTGTTGAGGGACAACCTACCAGGCACTAGCCACAATGATCAGGTCTCTGGCACAGAGTTTGGTCTTGTGGCTAATAAGGGAAGGGAAGAGAAGAGGAGAACTGTAGTGATAGGGGGATTCCAAATAAGAGGTTCTGTGGAAAAGATCAAGTAACCCAGTTGGTATGTTGCCTCCCTGGTTCCAGAATCCAAGATATCTCAGATCAAGTTCACAGCATTCTCAGGAAGGAGGGCGAGCAGCCAGATGTCGTGGTCCATATAGGGACCAATGACATGGGTAGGAAGGTTGAGGAGGTCCTGCAAGGAGAGTTCAGGGAGTTAAGCAGTGACATGACTTCCAGGGTTGTGATCTCAGGATTGCTATCCATGCCACGTGCTAATGAGGTTAGAAATAGGATGATAATGCAGCTTAACATGTAGCTAATGATGGTGCAGAAGGGAGAATTGCTGGATCATTGGGCACTGTTCCAGGGAAGGTGTGACCTGTTCCAACAGATAGTTTGCAACTGGAGGGGGACTAATATCTTTGTGAGAAGGTTTGCTAGTGCTGCTCCGATGAGTTTAAACTGTATTTGCAGGGGGATGGGAACCAGAGTGCCAGAGCAGGAAGAGGAGTGGAGGAGGGAAAAGATGATGTGATAAATTACATGCACTGTTAGAAGTCAACAGGTTGCATGTTGTGGAAATTTTGTAAAGTACATCTATTTCAATGCAAGGATTATTGTAGGAAAGGCAAACGAGCTTAGAGCTTGGATTGGCATGTGGAATTATGATATTGTGGCCATTAATTAAACGGTTGCAGAAGGGATGGGACTAGCAGCTCAATGATCCAGTCTTTTGTGCTTTAGATGCGATAAAACAGGGGGATGAATGGGAGAGGAGTGGCATTGTTCGTCAGGGAAAACATCACTGTTGTGCTCAGGCAGGACAGACCAGATGGCTCATCTACTAAGGCTATATGGATGGAACTGAGGAAGGGGAAAGGTATGATCACACTCATGGGGTTGTATTATAGACCGCCCAATAGTCAGCGAGAATTGGAGGAGCAAATCTGTAGACAGATAGAAGGCAGCTGCAGGGAACAAAAGGGGATTTTAATTTTCTGGCTATTGACTGGGACTGCCATACTGTAAAAGGGCTGGATGGTTTGGAGTTTGTCAGTGCGGACTAGAAGGGCTGATAAGGCCTGTTTCCATGCAGTAAAATGTTATATGGTTATAAATGTGTTCAGGAAAGTTTTCTAAATCAATATATAGAGGTACCAACTAGAGAGACTGCAATACTGGTTCTCCTTGTAGAGAATGAGATAGGACAGGTGACAGAAGTATGTGTAGGGAAACATTTTGGGTCCAGTGATCATAATGCCATTAATTTCAAGTGAATTATGGAGAAGGATAGGTCTGAGATTTGGGTTGAGATTCTAAATTTGAGAAAGGCTAATTTTGAGGAAACAATGAAGGATCTGGAATGTGTGGATTTGGATTTTTTTTTCAGGCAAGAATATGCAAGGTTAGAGGTGGACCTTCAAAGGTGAAATTTTGAGAGTAAAGTGTTTGTATGTTCCTGTCAAGATTAAAGGCAAGTTTAGTAGGCATAGGGAACCTTGGCTTGAGGGATATTGAGGATCTGGTTCGGAAGAAGAGAGAAGAGTATAGAAAGTATAGGCAACATGGAACAAATGAGGTACTTGAGGAATATAAAAATGCAAGAAAACCCTCAGGAAAGCAACAAAATAACATGAGCTTGCTTTGGCAGATAATGTGAAGGAAAATCCTAAGGGTTTCTACAGGTATATCAAGAGCAAAAGGATATTAAAGGACAAAATTGGTCTCCTTGAAGATCAGAGTGGTCAGCTTTGTATGGAGCCAAAAGAGATGGCGGAGATCTTAAATGTTTTTCTTTTCATCAGTATTCACTCCTAAAACAGGTACAGAGTTGTGGGAAGTAAAGAAAATAAGCAGTGAGGTTGTAGCACCTATACAGATTAAAGAGGATAAATAAGGGTGAATAAATCCCCATGGCCTGAAAAGATATTCCCTTGGGCCATGAGAGAGGCTAGAGTAAAAATTGCAGGGGCTGTGGCAGAAATACTTAAAATGTCCTTAGCCATAGGTGTGATTCCAGAGGATTGGAGGGCAGCTCATGTTGTTCTGCTGTTTAAAAAAAGGCTCCAAAAGTAACCCTGGATATTACAGCCTGGTGAGCCTGACATCAGTAGAAGGTCAATTATTGAAAGATGTTCTAAGAGGTTGGATATACAATCATTTGGATAGCCTGGAACTGATTAGGGATAGTCAACATGGCTTTGTGCGTGGTAGGTTATGTTTAACCACCCTTATAGAGTTTTTTGAGGACATTACCAGGAAAGTTGATGAAGGGAAGGCTGTAGATGTTGCCTACATGGACGTTAGTAAGGCCTTTGACAAAGGACATTAGTCAGGAAACTTCAGACGTTAGGTACTCATGGTGAAGTAGTGAACTGGATTCGAGAATGGCTGGACAGGAGAAGCCAGAGAGTGGTGATAGATGATTGCTTCTCAGACTGGAGGTGAAATTGGTAAAAGTGTGGCATAGGACAACATGCAAGCTAAATAGTGGAAGTCGATCTTGCTGGACCTTCAGCATCCTAATCACCCAAAGTAACTTCAGGATATCTCAGGGCCGTGTCTACCTTCAACAGCTTCATCAATCATTGTTCTTCTGTTAGTTAGAAGGTTGGGGGGATTGGGGGAGGTGTTTATGTAATGATTAGTTCCAAATACCCTTGAAATGAAGCTGTCTATCCTTGCTTGCAACAATACATGGAATGTCCAGGGAACACACAACTCACCAGACAATGATCATCTCCATAAAGAAACAATCTAACCACTTGCCTTTGAAACCCCAAATTATTCTCTTTATTTATGCCATATACGTCCTCTCTTCTTGCCTGTATGTATGATGAAGCTCATCACCATTCAGGACAAAGCTACTTGATTGACCGGCACCCAATCCATCACCTTTATAGAATCTCCCAAACTCACAACTTCTCCCTCCGAGAAGGGCATTCGCTTTAGCAGTAGATTAGCCATTCCCCTGCATATTTTCCTACATGTCACATGTCATCTTAACTTGGAAATTCACCATTGCTCCTTCACCATCACAGAAATATATCCTGGAACTCCCTATTGAATACGACTGTGGGATTCACTTCTCCAGAAGAACTGCAGTGTTCCAAACAGACTGCCTTATTAAATAAACATCCAAATCCCATAAAACTGCAGTAGCTGATTCACTCAAGTAAATTTTGTAACACGTTTGTAACAATTGCTTGCACATATTCCCACTTGCAGGAGAAGGTGGCGTAAAACTAAATCCAGCAGCTATAAATTGGTGGAGGCAAAAGCAGATTTACCTCACATTCACACCCTGGAGGTAAGAGTGCAGGCACAACAGTGGTCAATAATGGAAAAGGGACCACATGGGTGTGATCATTTGCACATCCCACTACCGTTCCCTCTTTTCTATTTCCACCCTCTTCAGATTTGTCATCTTCATGTAGTGTAAGCAATACCTGTTACTTCTGCCCCCCTCCTTTCATCCTTCACTTAATAATGATCAAAGTATTCAAGAAACCTGATCACATCAACATCTTACAACAGTGAAAAAACCGGGACTGGAGGAAGTAGCATGGGATAAACTGAGCAAATGAATTCAGGTTATTGGAAAGAGAAGCAAAGGACGTCTTGTCTCCAGTAATGAGTGGAATAGGAAATAATTTTTAACTCTCAAATACAAAAAAAACTGTGAACCTGCCAGTGTTGGGTTTTGTTAGATCTGTGCCTTGGAGTATGCAACAGCCTGGTGGTGAGTTGGTTATTTAAATAGTCCATTGACATCAGGTTGTTCTTTCCTTGTTTAACATGCTGACCGCTTTCCCGGACTATGGGGATCTCAGCAAATAGAGAGGGATGAGGACTGTTATATGGAGAAGATAAGGCCTTGCCACCATTACCTGTAGATTAAAGAGAGCAGGAGTGTTTCCTCCCACAAAAACCCGCCCTTACAAAGCAACCCATCCTGTAAACTGAATCCTCTATGCACAAGGCCTTCCTCTAAACCATTAAAATTGGACACCAATCCCAAAATAGTTTCAGTCAACCTACAACCCACAATCACTGATTCACCTCCACCCTTATGATCATTAACATTCTCTCTATTTCCTTCTATATTAAGGCTAATCTCAGGTTCAGGAATTGTCTCTGAGATGTGACCTCATCTGACATCTGTCAGGCTAGTATAGGAGTAAAATAATCTCTTTTAGAAAATACACTCAATCAGTGAAACCAAAGTTTTACAGCTTTCAAGGGAAGCCTACAAGAACTGTCCCACCATTTACAAACACTGCCCCATAAAATTTTGAGGCCGCCGTATCAGAGACATGGGTTAGAGAAGAAACATAGAGGACTATGAGATATGAGATAGAGAGAGAGAGAAGCTTTAATATGAAGTTTAAGTGTTAAAATACAAGTTGCAAACAGCCAGTAGATGTTGACATATTTCAAGCTGTCTCCTAGTAACATCTTTCTTCAAGGTTACAGCTAATTTTCTCTGCATGTTTGAGATAAAATTTTCAGTTTGATTTTCTTTGGTTTACGAAAATGGAGATATTAGAAGAGTTCCAACTTCTTTTATTGACCGTTTAATGATAGTTTTAATATTGTCAAATGAAGTTTTAATGTCTTGTAGTAATGTAGTAACTGATGTAATATTTAATAAAACTTGGAAAACCCAACTCAACTTTAGTATGGATTTGTTTGAAAGAGTTATAGACAACAACGACATTCCAATTTCTGCAAGCGATTATAAAGGAAAATAGTTGCTACATGAAAAGATAGCAGTTTTTTCAAGGAATATTTCCAGTGATAGAGCACATGATCCTCACAGATCATCCCAATGTTTTCTTTTCTTTACCAACAATGTTGTATTGAAATCAATGTTGCCTTATTTAAATTTAAATATTGCTGCAGTAATCAGATATGCAAATACTCGGCTTTTCAAGGGAGTGTTTTGAGCTCATTTAGTATTGAGGATTAGACTGACATAACCTTCCCCAGCTGCTGTAGCCTTTCAGTCAATTCTTCTGAATGCCCAGGGAATAAGAAGCTTACACATCATGTTTCATTAATGTATCACAGGAGCTGTTATCAATAGAGCATCATGTTGCTGACCAACCATTCTGTTTTGTTGCTGGGTTATCTTCTAATGGATTGATACATACTTGCTAAATCTACAAAGGGTCAAGCAATCATGAACTCGTTACACTTATCAGGTACTTACTATCACCAAGACAACAGAACATAATAACTACAGTTCCCTAGGGGTGACCTCCTCTCCCCTAACAGACATGAGTGACTCTCTTGAATCCATTTTCTCTTGAACTTTTAAAAAATTCATTGTGGAGCTTCATATCCAGTCAGCATGTTGCCATAGATTAACTAATAATTTGGAATTAAAGAGAATCTTTGCAGATATTATTAATCTGTTGTGTGCGCGCGAGCGTGTACACACACACACACACACACACACACACACACACACACACGCACACACACATACGCGCACACACACACGCGCGTGCACACACATACATGCACACACACGCGCGCACACACACACACACACGCACACGCGCGTGCACACACATACGCGCACGCACACACGCGCGTGCACACACATACATGCACACACACACGCGCGCGCGCACACACACACACACACACACACACACACACACACACACACACACACACACACACACACACACACACACACACACACACACACACACACACACACACTTCGGAAACATCACTGCCAGAGTTACAATGTGATTTTATTGTCTAATAACATCATCTGGTTGTCAACCATTTCTGAACAATTTATATCCTACCTCTTCAAATCAGAAAGTGAAATTTAAAAACAGACAATGTGTAGAAACTCACAGTTGATTAGGTACTTGGCCTGAAGGGGTCTTATGCTCACTGGAAACTCCTGGTGTGACGGAAGAACGTAGAGAAGTCTTGAGTGCCAGCTGACAAATTTGGTGAAGTTTTCATCAAGAAAACTTCTGTGGGGCTTGTGTTTAATTCAAAATTGATTGGGGTGAAATTCTGTCTTGCTAACATGAGTTTCAGTCATCTTAATCCAACTCCCCATAGGCATGTGGAGACAGTATGAGGCTGGCTCTAATTGGACAATTTCACTAGGGGTTTACAAATTGGATTGTAACATGAGTTTAACCTGCCAAATTGGCAGGTTATCTACCTGTGTACAGGCCAATTGGTGGGCAGAATTTAAAATATATTGCATGGGTAGGCAAACCACCTCAAAGGTGGATTGTCTACCACGTACATGCACGGTGTACCTGCTTCTGGTTACTTTGTAAGTGATCAATGGCTGCCCTGGTAGAAAATGACATCAGGGCTAGCGTGCAATGGTTGTTTTCCTTACCCATAATCTCTCATGTTGCTGAAACTCCAGAGCGGTTCCAGCAGCATGGGAGATTATGGGTAAGAAGGATAGCCACTGCTCCTGCCCCAATTCCGCTCCCCGCCAGCCTGAAAGCATTTGCCCTCTGGCCCGACAGCGCTCGCCCCCAGCCTGTCAGCATTTCTCCCCGACCCTGACTCACCACGTCACCGAAGGGATGGAAGTGCCCTTAAATTGCCTGGTCACCATTACACAGGTAGGATACTCGGGTCTTGAGCAGCCCCAGTTTGTAAAAGCCTATCATTGCATCCAGGATGGCTGGTGGGTGAAATGGATCAAAGTCCATCTAAAGACCTCTTTTCACCACACTTTGTGAATCATAAAACCATAGAATATTACAGCACAGAAATAGGCCTTTTGGCCTTCTAATCTGTGCCAAACTATTATTCAGCTTAGTCCCACTGACCTGCACCCAGACACTGTCCCTCCAAACCTCACCCATCCATGTCCCTGTCCAAATTTTCTTCATGTTAAAATTGAGCCCACATTCACCCATTCATAGTGTTTAGAGGACTAGTCTTTTAAATCAGGGGTCATGAGATCATTCCTCGCATAGGACTCATTTCTGTGAGGGGCATGGACAGTTGCAACGCTCTGTCTTCCCTACAGTAGACAAAGAATTTCATGTATGTTTCATTCTAAATGTAGTATTACATGACAATAATGGAGCCTTTAACCTTTTTAGCTGGCAGGTTGTTCCATACTCACACCACTATGTATGAATAAATTCCCTCAAATCTTCCATCTAAACCAATGGTTCTCAACCTTTTTCTTTCCACTCACATACCACTTTAAGTAATCCCTATGCCATTGGTGCTCTGTGATTAGTAAGGGATTGTTTAAGGTGGTATGTGAGTGGGAAGGGAAGGTTGAGAATCACTGCTCTAGACCCAATTGTTACTGAAATATTTTGCTTGAGAAAAATGGCCATTGGCCCATTTGCTTTGGAGTTATGAAACCATGCACTTAAAGACAATTAAAACAGTGGCTTTCAAACTTTTTCCTTCCATCCACGTACCACCTTAAGCGATCCTTTACTAATCACAGACCACCTGTGGCATAGGGAATACTTAAAGTGGTATGTGAGTGGAAAGAAAAATGTTTGAGACCCACTGCTCTAGACTTTTCCCCTTTCACCCTTAACCCATGTCCTCTGGATTGTATCTCACCTAACCTCAGTGAAAAAAGCCTATTTGTATTTACTCTGTCTATACTATATCAAATCTCCCCTCATTCTTCGATGCATTATGGAATGAAGTCTTAACCTGTTTAATATTTCCCTGTAACTCAGTTCCTGAAGACCCAGCAACATCCTAGTAGATCTTCTCTGCACTCTTTCTCTCTTATTGCTATTTTTCCTGCAGTAAGGCAATCAAAACTGCACACAAAATACTCTAAATTTGCCCTGACCAATGTCTTATACAACTTTATCATAACATCCCAACTCCTATACTCAATACTTTGATATACGATGGTCAAAGTGCCATAAGTTGTGTTTATGATCCTATCAACCTGTGACACTACTTTCAGGAAATTATTTATCTGTATTCCCAGATCACTCTGTCCTACCACATTCTTCAGTGCCCAACCATTTACAATGTATGTCCTACTTTGATTTGTCCTTCCAAAATACATCTCCCACTAAGTCTTCATTAAATTCCATCTATCATTTTACAGCCCATTTTTCCAGCTGGTCTACATTCCTCTGCAAGGCCCAAAAGCCTTCCTTGCAGACCACTACACCTCCAATTTTTGTGTCATCTGCAAACTTGCTGATCCAATTTACCACATTATCATCTATAATATTCTCATAGATGACAAACAGCATTGAACTCAGCACCGATCTTTGAGACCCACGATTAGTCACCGGCCTGCAATTAGAGAAGCAATCATCCAATACCACTCTCAGGCTTCTCCCATAAAGCCATTGTTGAATCCAGTTTACGACTTCACCATGAATACAGAGCAACAGAACCTTCCTGACTAATCTCCCATGTTGAAAGCAAGCAGCAATTCTGGACTATTGGTGACTTAGCTAAATGAAGTGTTCATTCAGTACTATGACCTCCTGTCGGATTAGGACCAGATCTTCAAAACAATGTCTGCTTTTGATTTAGGGAAAAAAATTCATTTTTTCTGGTAAATCCCTGAAGCAACTTCTGATTAAAAAGAATATAAGGTAGATACAGAGAAAAAATCCTTAATTAAACCCTGCAATGCAATACAGCATAGAAAGAAAGCAAGGCACTTCAAATAGACCCGATTGATACTGTCTATTTAAAAACAGAATTATGTAATTTGTCCTACCAATCTATTTTTATTATCCTGTGTTGGGGACCTCTGTTCAGTATGTCACCGAAGGCTCTTGAAAACCTCTGCAGGTGTAATGTGGAGAGCATTCTGGCTGGTTGCATCACTGTCTGGTACAGAGATGCCAACTCTCGGGACAATGTTGTTAACTTGGCCTGCGACATCACAGGCACCAGACCGCTCCATCAAGGACACCTATAAGAGGTGGTGTCTTAAGAAAGCAGCCTCTATCATCAACAAACCCCACTACAAAGGACATGCCTTCTTCACTCTGCTACCATCGGGAAAAGGTACAGGAGCCTAAAAGTGAGCACTTAGCGGCACAAGGACAGCTTCTTTCCCTCAGCCATCAGATTGAATGACCAATGAACCACAAACATTGCCTTACATTTTTGCACAATTTTTATTCATTTGTAAGGTGGTTTACATAAATGTTTGCACTGGTGATACTTCCTCGCAACATGTTCATGACAACAAATTCTGATTCTGATTCAGTTCTGCTGGACAGTACTTTTGTTTCCTTAGTCGCATTCTTAACCCTTTTGAATGATACTGTCTCTGCAACTGTTTGTAACTGGGTGGCCTTGTGGCTAAATCATTCATACTGTTTATGGAACAATTGACAAAGATGGGCTCTAAGTTGCTTTAAGTCTCGAATAGGTTTGTGTTCAAGGACCAGAGAAAATATCATGTTTCCCACCCCAGATCCCTGATCTACATAATTTATTGCATCTTTTGCTCCTTGCATCACCCACAACCATTGTATGGAGGCAATCAAATAGGTTGAATATGGGCGGCATCTCAGCACAAAACTGAGATGGATGGACTTCTATAAATATAATGTAGACAGTATTTGCTTTTGTAAGGTTCAGCCAAACTATCTTCAAAGAGATGCAGGCTGCAGAGATACTAACAATTATAATTCAGTACATGGTGCTGGAACGAGTTGCACCTCCATCCGAGATATTTCAAAAGAGTTACAACAACTAATTTTACTGTTAATATGTTAACAATTGTCTTGGTATGTCCTGTACACAATCATCAATGTCCTTCCTTCCATGAATAGGTAAAAGATGGAAATAATTGTTGACAATTGTGCCAAGTTAAATTCCATATGCTGATCTGTGGCAAATAAAGCATTTACATGCCTGGTTGCAATGAGCCCCATTGGGATGGCAGGCAAAATCAGAAATAAACAAACACATAGTTGATGATATTTAAGCCTGGGAACTGAAAAAAAATACTTACTTTGGTTGGAAGAATGAGAAGAGACAAATTTTAAGGGAGACCTGTGAGAAAACAAGAGGCATGCTAAACTTTTTCCAAAACCCTGATTAGTCTGAACCATAGTGCTGTGGACAATTCCAGGCATTGCCTGCTTCAATAGTTCTTAAGATGCAGAGGAGAATCTCTGCAGTGATACTTTCATTAGGTGGAGAAGTTGCTTTTGTGCCCGGAGAGATAAAAAAAATTGTTGAAGGTAAACTTGACTGAAGTGTTTTATTCTAGGATTTGCCAGAAAAAAATTAAAGTGAAGTTGAAGAACGCAAATTTATTTAATTGGATAAATAAATATTAGGACATATTTAATATAGTATTAAATGAGTAACTTTCAAAACTAAAACAGGAAAATGTTTGGAAGGGAATTATTGTATTACAATGGGAAAACTGCATTTTTAAAGCATACTGGAACATAAAATGGTTGGGAGGACTAATTTAGGGCTGTGAACCACACTAGGAGTACTCCTGATCGCTAAACTGGAAATGAAATCTGTAAATAGCACTAAAAATTATCTATTTTATCTTTCATGCTCTCCATCGTTACCAAATATTTGTTTCAGCTTTTCTTTTTATTCTCACCTTAACCTGCAACTGATGGTCCTAGAGGGATTTTGGTTATTGCAGACTCTAATTGGGAATTACTCATCCACTGAGATATTTGATGACATTCAGTAGAACCCAGCACTGCCTCTGATATTACAGTACTCTGACGTCCGAGTACTAGCAGGGCCAATTCATGCCTCCCAGTTGCAAATCTGACTTGACTCACCACGTGGATTTTATGGGTATTTGATGTACACCAACAGGGAAGTTCAGAGGGTTCTGATTGTGCACAATTACCCAGCATTAGGAAGTGATGATAAAGGCAGCACTTGAACTTCAGCATTCATGGGAGCAAATTAGAGCCAATAATGTTGCTAAAATCTGAAAGCTCCACGGGGATAAGAAATTATGTGTAAAGCCTTTTTACTGCAATTCCATATGGACCGAACTTGATTAAGACAACTGATTGCCTAATTCAAAAAATGCAATAGATACTTTTCAATGTATTTTCTGAAATTTTAAACTGATGTTGAAGATTGCAAGGTTGAAAAATGCAGAATTATAATTTGAGAGAACTTGCTTGCCAAGAATTGTTATGCTTGGATTAAGGTAGCAAAATGCAAGGAAAAAAATCTTTGTCCCACTGCCCATTTAATTAAAACTAACAAATTCAGTGAATCATTCATTTCATACAAAGACTCAAATTTTGTTTAATTATAATACAGTACTAGATTTAGAATCTAATTGTTTTATGCTTGCAAGGGTAACGTTATCCATCTGGGAATTAGAAAGAGGAGAGGTTCCTTATACCTCCACCATCTCAAGATATTTGCTGGTGTTCCTTTTCCTGATCCAGTCAGCACTGCCTGAAATAATGAGCACATGAATGTAAGAGAGCTGCAGCAAGCTTGACTAAAGTGGTATCTGATGTTTGAACAGTGGATTGAGTCTTCCTCCTTAGCTTTTTACAAGTTCGGTGAAGAAATGCCAGCATATGTGAATTGTACAGGACCATAAAAGGAAAGAAAAGAACAAGTGGATTATGGATTGTGTGGAGTAGATTAGAATGTGATGTACAAGGTAAAATAAATTCCTTGCTCTGTTTGAATTATAAACAACAGCAACAAAAAAGTAAAGAAATGACTCACTGGGAATGTTCCTTTGCATTATGTCAAATTTGAAAATCTTTCATTAGTCGGAGCATACACGATACATCTGCCAGAATTCATCCATTCGGAGATTCTGGGTGGAAGTATCACAAAAGCAACCTAATTGTTTCTTAAATGATTCCTGGATTGCCAACACTCTAGCTGGTTAATGACGACAGTTTCATTTGAAAAAGAAAATGGAAGAGACAAACAAAATTTGAAATATCAGGAGTGAAAAAAATATAAAATTCTGAAAATGTGAGATGTAAAACTGATATGGTTGATTATCTGAAATTGTTCAGTTACACGTTGAGTCCTCAGGCTATTTCTTGAACCATGTTGGAGTAGTGCAACAGGGAAGCAATGGAGAGATCAGAAATGACAATGGGTTAAACATTAAAATTATAGGAAATAAAACACCATGTTTACCCTTGCACATTGAATGGAGCCATTCTACAAAGCAGTTACTCAATTTGAATATGGTTTCCCCAATTGGAAATTGTCCACACATTAGCATTGAACTCAGTGCACTTGATTGATTAATGCTTCAGTTGGAAGATAAATGTTGTGCCTTGGGTGACAGGAGGGAAGGAGGTTAAATGGCAGGTGTTGGAAAAAAATGGCGGTACTGATGGAGCAGCTGCAATGGCAGCACTGCCACTGATGTGGACCCAGGGAGAGCAGGGATCGGAGAGACAGATCTCCTTAGCATCATTCTACCACCCAGTCCTGCTACCGACGGCTCTATACAGTTTTAATACGCTGCGACCACAGAGTCTCGGCTGAAGATGGCGGCGCCTGTGTTCGGCAGCAGCCTCAAGGGGTTGCTGACTCTGTGCAAGCAAAGGACTGGCGCATGGAACCCGAAAGCAGGGAGAAAGGGAAGCAGAGAAGAATACCCTATGGGACAGTGACCTCGGCGGAGGATCAATGAGGGCTCTGTGACTGAAGAACACACAGGCGATGGGCTGTTGGCAATTTGAGATTAGGAGCCCACGTAGGCCGCAGGCTGCTGGCAACTTGTGGTCAAAGGACTCGTACCAGGCTGTGGACTACTGGAGAATGGCCGGAGACCGGCTGAATGGATACCAGGTATCGGAGCAGGATGCGAGGGTGCCGAGGGTGGGAGGGTCTCCCTTTAGGCCTCAGGCTTTGAAGCTTTCCTGAGTGTTTCAGAGGTTGGATCTCGAGCTCGGGTTGCTGATGGTTTGGACTGAAGTCTGGGTGGCTGTGGAGGTTTCGGGAAGGCTGGAGGTGATTCTACAGACACTCAGTGACACTAAAGGGATTCTCTTTTGCTTCTCTTTCTCTGAAGATAAGGGTGGCGGGCAATTTCTGCTGATGGTAAATCTGTCTGCCCTTTTACAGACTAAATGCAATTTCATGTAATATTACATGTTTTATTACATGACGATAAAAGAATCTTCAGTCTGCAGTTGCATGGGAAGATGTGATGAGTTGGAAGTGGGGTACTGGTGGAGATGGAAGAGGTAAGGATGGCAAGGTTCCTTTGTGTATTCTCGGTCTCCACATCAGGGCATAGGTTAGCAACATTTTCAAAAAGATGAAAATGTTGAGGGAAGTCTGTGCCTTCACATTGAAGATGTTTAAAATTATGGAAGATGATCCAATATATGTGGAGATTCACAGACTGGAAGGTGAGGACAAGGGCAATTTGATCCCTGCCCTGAGTGGGAGGAGAGTGGGTGAGAACAGAAATGCGCAACATGGAACAGATGTGGTTGAGAGCCTGTCAACTAAGATGAAGGAGCCATCATGAAGGAAAAAAGAGGAAGATATATCAAAAGCATTGTTGGCATTGTCAGAACAGCTGCAACAGAGACACAGACACTGGGAGTCCTTGGAGAAAGCAGTGTGGTAGGAAGTGCGGTCAAGGGAATGTGTGGTTGCTAACCTATGCCCTGATGTGGAGACCGAGAATACACAAAAGTAAAGAGAAGAGTGATAGTTTGACCAGGTGAAAATGAGAGGAGGAGTTTGCCTTTGATCCAATATACAGGAATTTGGAAATCATTCAAGATCCTGAGGCAGGGGCAAAGTTGCTTTGTTATCCACTCTGGAGAGAAACTTAGTGGAAAATTTGTCAGAAGCAATAGGAATCAGTGTGGGTGATCAGAAATGCTCGCACTACAGCTGAATTAAATAGAAATAACTGACTGTGTAGGGTGTAGGCCATCAACACAATTTTATCTGGTGAAAATATTTACCTGAAACTCTAAATACCAGGTCAGTTTGGAATTGTTGATATTTGTGTAGGGTATTCCTTCAATTTCTTCACTTGAAGCAATGAGAACATAGTAATATTTCGAGGAATAAAGGTGGATTGGATCAAACATACCATTGAATTTTGACCTATCATAATTCCACCTGCTCACTATATCTCCTTTTATTTCATGCTTCCACTACCAAAATATGTGTGATATTTATGGAATTACAGTATTCATTTTTGACTTGTATCAGATGTCTTCTGATGTTCCCTGATTCTGTGTCCCTGACCAAAAGGCTAAGCTTCAATCAGACCTGTTCCAACTTCTAAATATTATTTTAATGAAGCCATATCCCAGAAAATATGGCAGTGTTAAAGTGATAAAACCAGCAGAAATCTTTTGGTGAACATCACTCCTTTGAAGGAAGGACATACAGCATGTTCACATCTGTACTTCATGTTCCTTCTACTGACGCATGTTTTGTTATTAATCTCAAACTGTCAATATCAGCCTCATCTCAATATTTAGCTCTGGACGCAGTTATTCTGAGTCACACTCTCAAGCTCACGTGCCTATCCATGGTCTTTCACACCACCCCACCCTGACCACCCGCAGATTGGAGGAACAGCACCTCATTTTTCATCTGGGCACTCTCTAACCCCAGGGCATGAACATTGAGTTTACTGCATCAGCTTGCCTTTTCACCCTTCCGACCCCCCTCCCTTTAACTAGTTATTCCAGTTCCTACTTACTTTCTCTCTCCACCTAGCCCGGACTCCTCCCCCTCCCCCCTCCACCTATCATCTCCCACCCTCACCACCATTCCCCCCCCCCTTCCCACATGTGTTCAGACATCTCTCATGTTCCCCCACACCTTGATGAATGGCTCAAGGCCGAAGCGATGTGATGTATCTTTACCTTTGCTCCATAAAGGCCCTGTTTGACCTGCTGAGTTTCTCCAGCATTGGTGTGTTTTTTCAATATCTAGCTCTATCATTGATTGTGAATGAGTCAGTGTTTCATTTACTCTTTGCGGATAAAAGTGTTGTATGCTGCAAAACAAAATACTATGAACCTTGACACTCTTATTGGCATTTTGTGTTAACAATTCCTAATCCTGGCACACATTATTTCACTGTGTTCTAGGTGGGCATTATTTCTTATCATGTTTTTTTTTTGTGGCTTTTTAGACTTTTACAAGACACTGCATTTAATGGAGGTCTAATAGGCCAACGTAGATAAACACATCATTGCCTATTGCAGGGAGCAGGCATTCATATGCATTATTTAATTATTGTCGTAAACCAAGGTTTCTGCTCACTTGACCACATCAATGTGACAATGTTTTATGGGATAAGCTTAATTAACTGATATTTACAGCTCCTCATATCTTTTTTGAGAGAATGGGTTTCATTTGAAACATCCACAAAATCAATGTTCCTCTGCTGTAGAACACTGGTTGGTCCCTGACAATAAAATTCCATGATGAGATCCTGCAAAATGGGCAACTTTCCAAACACCACTCCAACTCCATCTATAAAAAAAACATGGGTGACATCACCATTGCAGGCAAGATCTCAAACAACTATGAGTCAGTGGAAGTAAGAGGGACTTGGTGCCAGGACATCATCTTTCTCAATGTCAGCAAGACCAAGGAGCTTGTCATAAACTCCCACAAGAGGCAAGGAGCTCACTCTCTGGGCTACAGTAATGGTGTTGAAGTGGAGATAATGGACAGCTGGGTGAAAGCATCTCCAGAATCACAAAACACAATGACCAGGTGGCCGGGTAAGTGGATCAGAAGTTTGAGGACACCTGTGTCCCTTAGCGAACTCTACAGATGGATCATTTTTGAAAGGATCCTGTCAGGGCGTATCAGTGGGTGATATGGGACCTGCCATACCCACGACCGCAAGAAACTGCAGAAGGCTGTGAATGCAGCTAAGTCCATCCCATAAACCCCTCTCTCCTTCATCTGCATTTCATGCTACCATCCCAGCTACATTCTTTGGTCCTCTCCATACCCCCCACCCCCCCCCCATCTGAAAGAAAATTCTCCAGTGTGAGATCACGCATCACAAATATCAAGAACAGTCATTATCACCACTCATGAATATTCCTCACAAATAGTAAAATGGTGTCTTTGCTCTGTATTAACTGATCTCTTTCTGTAAATTTACACTTCTACACTGTGTTTTACTTGCTGTACTATGTCCCGCATCGGACTTGTCAGTCACCAACGAGCCTGCAGCAGACGTGGACATACCCCTCCATAAATCTTTGTCCGCGAAGCCAAGCCAAAGAAGAAGAATGTATGGAATGTCTTGCCAGACTACTCACAAATCAAACTTGACCACTGAACCTTGGAACATATGACAATAAACAAGAATTTGAACTTGTTTTGCAAGAGTCACCTCACGGCAAAGACAAACGTTGACTGACTACCTTTATTAGGGTGAAAGAAGATTGCTCAAAGATCAGGGTCTCAATCCCAAGTCATAGCTCATGGTCTACAGGGAACCATTCAATCACAATTTCACCCCCCACCCCCATCTCCGCAACCTCCGGTATACTTCTAGGGTATTAACTACCCATGGAAGAAACCTAATGGCACTGCAGAGGTAACACTGATGTGCCTTTTATTAAATCATTAGAAGGATAAATGAAACATCAGCATCCATTCCCAAACTAATCTCTACATCTTATTTACATTCCTAACACTAGACCTCCAAAACAGGCAATCTACACTGAATTACATCCTAGGAAGAGATTACTAGAGGAACAAAGGAAGTGGTTCAAGAATGTTTGTGAAGCATTCACAAATATGAAGGCTTCACAAACATTCTTGTAAAACTGTAACATGACCTCCAGTCAATCACTTAGAACCTTGTGTCTCTCTGCTAGGAGGAATGGCAAAAGCCTCATATAAATGTCAAAAGGAGACCACCATCTCCCAATATGATGGACTCTGTAGGTCATCCATTAGTCCATTACTCACCTCAGAGAATAGGAATGGAAGAATTGTCCAAAGGAATTTGTCATAATTTTGTGATAATTATGAAAAACAGCTACATAATAGCAGATATTTACAGCTTTGCCAGGAATATTTAATTCCTTTTCATTTGCTTTGCCCCTTTGACAATGAATCATAGATACTCCACTTTGTTCTTTGATCTCTCCTTGAAGAAAGCAAAGAATAATAAGTAATATATATCAAGGTCAAGGCAAACAATAAGGAATGAAAAGATTTTTTTTAATTTAATGTAAAATATAATCATAAATTTTATTTACAGCATAAAAGTATATGATTTTGGCCATTTAAAAACCTGCTGCCTAATTTTTTTTTTTCTTTGGCTTGGCTTCGCGGACGAAGATTTATGGAGGGGGTAAAAAGTCCACGTCAGCTGCAGGCTCGTTTGTGGCTGACAAGTCCGATGCGGGACAGGCAGACACGGTTGCAGCGGTTGCAGGGGAATATTGGTTGGTTGGGGTTGGGTGTTGGGTTTTTCCTCCTTTGCCTTTTGTCAGTGAGGTGGGCTCTGCGGTCTTCTTCAAAGGAGGTTGCTGCCCGCCAAACTGTGAGGCGCCAAGATGCACGGTTTGAGGCGTTATCAGCCCACTGGCGGTGGTCAATGTGGCAGGCACCAAGAGATTTCTTTAGGCAGTCCTTGTACCTTTTCTTTGGTGCACCTCTGTCACGGTGGCCAGTGGAGAGCTCGCCATATAACACGATCTTGGGAAGGCGATGGTCCTCCATTCTGGAGACGTGACCCACCCAGCGCAGCTGGATCTTCAGCAGCGTGGACTCGATGCTGTCGACCTCTGCCATCTCGAGTACTTCGACGTTAGGGATGTAAGCGCTCCAATGGATGTTGAGGATGGAGCGGAGACAACGCTGGTGGAAGTGTTCTAGGAGCCGTAGGTGGTGCCGGTAGAGGACCCATGATTCGGAGCCGAACAGGAGTGTGGGTATGACAACGGCTCTGTATACGCTTATCTTTGTGAGGTTTTTCAGTTGGTTGTTTTTCCAGACTCTTTTGTGTAGTCTTCCAAAGGCGCTATTTGCCTTGGCGAGTCTGTTGTCTATCTCATTGTCGATCCTCTTCAGCGCTTGACGTCCTGATTTGCGGAAACTGCCAAAATGTTTGGCCTGGAAGTCAGCCTGAAGAAAACTGAGGTCCTCCATCAGCCAGCTCCCCACCATGACTACCAGCCCCCCCACATCTCCATCGGGCACACAAAACTCAAAACGGTCAACCAGTTTACCTATCTCGACTGCACCATTTCATCAGATGCAAGGATCGACAATGAGCTGCCTAATTACACTTACATTAACCTACAACCCCCTACATTTTGGAGGGTGAGAGGAAACCGAAGCACCCAGGGAAAACCCATGCAGACACAGTGAGAAAATGCAGTCAGTGCTGGATTCAAACCTGGGTCAATGGCACTGTGATAGCATTGCGCTAATTGGCAAAGCTGTAAAGGTCGCTAATATGTAGATCTTTACATAAAATCAGACAGGTCTCTCGCTTAGATCATGCAATGTTTATTATGCCAGGTGTCAATCAACTGAGTATTTCCAGTATTTTCTACTTTCCTGCAAATGTCCTGCATTCAATATGATGTTTGTTAGTTTGGAATGCAGTCTACCTCTGTTAACAGAATGAAATTCTGATAGTAGGTTTAGGGATGAAGGGATGTAATATTGATCACACCTCTGGGCAAACCTAGCACATGGCAAAACTAATATGCTCCTTCATGATTTTTAGGTGGAAAACAACAACGCATTTAGCTATGGCAAATTAGGTGTCTGCTTCCAGCGTTGTATGTGGGTACACCGCTGACTGGGATATTTAGCAAATATCCTCAATTGTGTTGCAAAGGTTACAGTTGTGTGAAGTTTTCAAAGCAGTGGCACTATTTTTGGAGTTGCCAAAAGTGGTGCTGAATAATATGGAAGGAATTTCATCATTTGCCATGTTTCAGCAAAGAATAATTGGAGTGGAAATGCTTTGAGGAATGGAGAATTAGGAAGTTATTTCTTCCCAATATTCACAATGGCTTCTTAGCTTCCAATTCTATGGACATTTTCAATAAATAATAACAGATAAATTTAATTCATGAATTTATGAATTCTTTGCCTTGAAATTCACCCCGTGCCAGTGTTAAATGCATCATATATTAATTTTAGAGCTTTTAATTATGCCTCAGAAATTTTGTATTTGAAAATTAACACTGTCGCTTCTATATCAGCTGCCTACATGAGGAACCAGATATGAACTTCTCGATCATTGTTTTACTGTTGAAAGGTTTAACATATTGATCGATTATAGTGTGAGATGGCGTGCAATTGTGGCATTTGCAAATTGTAGCATTACCATGGCTTGCTTACATTCTTAATGAAGTTGTTCTAAATTATGAGAGATTCAGAGAGGTCTGAGAAAATACATTTTTGGCATAGGGATAGATAATTGGGTCAAAAATTTGAATGGAGGAAATTTTTTGACTCAAAGTAGTGGGATCTGGAACTCATTGCTCTAAATGCTACTTAGAAAGTATCTTGATTAGCTATAACCTTCAAGGCCAGAGCTACAAAGTGAAAACGATCAAATTAAGTCCACTTTCAACTAGTATGGACATGATGGGCCATCTGTGCTATAATTGTTTTCATGCTTTTATTTATGACTATAAGAGAATGTAATTGCAGACAAAGCAATGTACACGTTCCAAAAATAATGAAAAACAAGCACAAACATAAATATAAAAACCTTTAGCCTGTGGAGATAATTCAATAGATGAATGTGTTCATAGAGTAGATAATATACACCAAGTACATTAAAATTCCATGAATCCCAGGGTCCGGATCCTTGTTTTTCTCGAAAGCTCAGCAGGCCTCTGGCCCCTGCATTTTTCTGAAAATTCCTGGAGCCCCAGTTCCATGCTGTTCTGCAACTCTGTGGGGACTATGTTCCTACTGTCTCCTGAAATTCACTGGGGCCATTATACCTACGCACAAAGAAATTCACCAGGTTCCAATTCTCATGCACCCATTAAACTAACTGGGTTCAGTAGAACCTTGTAATATCTTAAAAAGAGGAATATGAAGTGTGTTTGATATTTATTAGAACAACATCCAACAGTATGGAAAATCTGCCTATTCAACACAACCAAAAAGATGAGCATGCCATATTATATGTTTGAGGATTTGAGTAACACGAATTACTTTTAGAAGGTTAGCAGTATTAACCCCATTTGGAGTACTGTGTACAGTTTTGGGCCCCCTACCTTATAAAGGATGTGATGTTGTTGAAGAGGGTGCAGAGGAAATTTATTTGGATGATTCCTGGAATGCAGGGGCTAGCATATCAGGAGCGTTTGACAGCTCTTGGGTTGCATTCGCTGGAGTATAGGAGGACAAGGGGGGGGGGGGGGGGGGGGATCTCATAGAGACATTTTGAATATTGAAAGGTCTTGACAGAGTGAATGCGGCTAAGATGTTTCCTTTGATGGATGAATCAAGGACAAGGGGTCATAGTCTTAAAATGCGAAGTTATCCAATTAAGACAGAGAGGAAGAAGAACTTCTTTAGTCAGAGGGTCGTGGATCTATGGAACTCACTGCCACACAAAGCAGTGGAAGCCAGATCACTGGGAGTATTTAAACAGGAAATGAAAAAGTACCTCATTAGTAAGGGTATCAAGGGATATAGGGAAAAGGCTGGAAATTGGAACTAGGTGTGAGCATAGTTTATCTTAGTGTAGAGCCACAGAACAGACTTTTTTTTTAAATTATTTTTTACACTATGAACCATACTGACCAAAATACACACAAACATTTCCCTCTTGAATATACACATTTTCTCCCCTTTTCCCCCCTCCCTTCCCTCCCTCCTTCACCCCCCCCCACCCACTCAATGTTCAACATATATGATACATTAAACCATGTCATCACACAATGAAAATAAATAAGAAATTTGTATCTTCTACTTTTACATACTGGGTCAGTTCAATTCGTCAAGAACAGACTTGATGGGCCTAGTAGCCTGTTTCTATTCCTTTATCTTGTGAACAAGAATGGAAGAACAATACAAGTGCAAACTCCTGCAGGGTGGCAATTACTGTGATAACTCCAGGAGAATTGTAAAAAATATTGTCACATTTGCATATTACAATTCTGCGGAGCCATGCACTCTAAACACAGTAGAAGTCCAGAAATCTGGACCTCCTGAGAATCTGGACTCTTCGAAAACTCTCAAACTCTGTAAATTTAGCTGGCT
Organism: Narcine bancroftii; assembly: GCF_036971445.1. NCBI lineage: Eukaryota > Metazoa > Chordata > Chondrichthyes > Torpediniformes > Narcinidae > Narcine > Narcine bancroftii. The sequence continues at coordinate 18,352,803 of NC_091476.1, read as the reverse complement.
TTTGTGTGCGTGCGTGCATGCGTAAGCGCAACAGATGTATAGCGGCAACAAGCAACCGCTTTATTTTTCCTTAAGATACCTCATTTTGTGAAACAAAGTATGCTATATTTGATAAAAAATAAACTCTCAAAATGTTATCTCTTCATTATTCCTCCTTAAATTTGAATGTTAAATGTACTGCCTGAGAATCCGAGCAGTCCAGATATTTGGACTTCTGCTGTATTTCTCATCAAAAAATATCACCCTTACCAATATATTGCTGCTGAGATATAGCTCAGTATTAAATTTGATGCTCCTTGTCAGAGAACTGAAAAGGAAAATAAAAAGAATGTATGGATAGGTCCAGCAGGGATTGGGGAGGTGGGGGTGTGTGGAGGTGGTTGGAAAGGTGAAAGATGGTGTATTAACATGGCATATTGAACGTTTTTGACAATTAGATAGAGACATTAGAGGATTATCATAAAACTAATGCTTCAGTAGGGTTTTTCTAATATGAAAAGACTGGGAGCAAGGATACATTTCATGGCTTGTCAATATGTCTGTGAGAGAACGAAAAGCTAAGAAAACATTAAGCCAGACAGCATGACAACATGTCACTTAACACAAAACTGAACTACTCCTTTCCTTCCTAACAAGGTGATTGAAGGGGTTGACTCTCTGTGAACCTTAACAGTCTGCTGTTTTGAGGCTTTTGAGCTCATCTGTCATATTCTGGCAATCTTGATTTTTTTTCAGGGTTTGTACAAAAAGACACTAGATCTTAATTTGAGTCATATGTGGCATAAATGCATCTTTAATATTGAGATTGAAGTAAAGCATGGAAGATTGCATTTGCTTTGTAATAATGTTGTTGTAAAAAAAAACATTTTCTCAACTTCGGAAACCAAATATCACCTCAGGGAAAATAAGTGATACTTTAAAATCTTTTTTGATAAACTTTACTGCTCATAAAGATAAATGTTTTGGGACAATGTGTTGCGTCAACCAAGAATATTAAATGACTGACTCACACTCTTTCATCACATTAAATCCCACCGCTGAAATATTTGCACAGAAATTTGGCCGTAGTTGATTGCCCTAAAACCTGATGGGTATAGCTACGTATTCTACAGCCTTCTGAATTCAAATCAAGAGGGCATGCTCCTCCTCAAATCCTGTTTCTCAAGTAACTCTTCCTATCAATGGTTTGTAATGAGCCAGATTTGTGAAGTCTCCTCCTTTACCTGCATTAGCAAAGTAAAAACATGTCTAGGCATGTAATGTTATTCATAGAACATCTGCTTGATGTAGATATTGACTTCAGGTCATAGGATTTGATGGATATGACTTAGTAATATAAAAATTCAAGACAATATTGACATACTAGTTAACACCCTTTTCTGTCTTCAAAGTGATTTCATGGTCTGGTTACAGTATATTGCACTATTCTGTCATAGCTTATTGGTAACTCAATTTCTGTACGCTGCTCTCATGGACACAGTCAAAGATTAAAGCCTTTGGCTATACAGATCAATGAAAGAAAATGGGTGGAAATTCAAGTGGTCAAGATATAAATGCACCATATTTGTCTGCTTCTTTTTAATTCCTTTTTCTCCTCCAATTGAAGAGAGCTTTCCACTCAATATCACAAGTGTAGAATGGGTTTTTACAATTGTTCTGGATAATATTCATAACTCTGTGTTTAGCTTAAATAGTGGAAGTAAATGAAGCAAATAAGAGGAAAGTCATGGTTCAGCTCACATGGTAAGCTGGTCTGGAATGTTGGAACACAAATGATCTGGTATATTGGATATAGAATTGACTTGATGATGGTAGATGGAAAGTGGTCATGGAGGATTGTTATTCAGAGTGACCTGTGGTCAGTGGTGCGATGCAGGAACTGATAGTGATTCTACTGTTAATTGTCATCAACAGTGAAGAAGGATCTAAACAGGATCTAGATCAGCTATTCTCAATAAGAGTCACTGCACATTTAAAGGGAATGAAATCATAAAATATTTTAATGTTTTTATGTAGTCAGTAGGAGAGCAGAATGGAAGAAACCAACTAAATGACTGCTTCAAGGGAAGAGGGCTATAGCCAAAAAAAGTTTGAGGATCTAAATGAACAGGGAAAGTGGGTCAAGGAAGGGCAGATGGAATTAAATGCACATAAGGAGCATAAACCCAATGAAGCAGCATTCAGTGCAAAACATGTAGACACACAACCAGACATAATACACATGCAGACAACTAATACATATGCAGGACAAGTGATTTATCTATAAAACTAAATAAATAAATATTGTTTTGTACAAATGAGAGACTCGGATGGTTAGTGTGAGTAGATCCTTTGGTCATTCAGCATTTGTACTGCCTGTGGGAAGAAGCTGCTCCTCAGCCTGATAGTTAGTTACCTGATACCCTAAAGCCAGTCTCCAGCAGTCCACCACCTGGTGTGATTCCCTTGATCACTGCCTCAAGCAGCCCACAGCCTGTGTGGGTTTCTCTCCTCGAGTCACCAACAGCCCGTCATTTGTATGTTCCTCAGCCACAGAACCCCTTACTGGTCCGCCACAGTGGCCACTGTCCTCTGCTTCTCCTTCTCCTCAAAGTGTGGTGGTTGGGGGGGATGGTCTCCCTGTGTCCTGGTGCCCTGTGTCAGTCCTCTACTTCCCCGGTGCCTGCGATTGTGGGATTTTAAATAAAACCATCATCAGCTCTTTTAAAAGGCCATTTAAAACCTTGATGGAGCTGATGGCAGTCAGACTGGGTGGTTGGACCCTGCGGGAGCACCATGTCTCTGCTCCCTGCTCTCTGCAGGTCCGCAACAGTGGCAGGGCTGTCATTGCAGCACTGCCATTAATTATCTGAACGCTTGCATCATTCACTGATGCTTGAGAGTTGTGTTCAAGATTTCTGTCATTTGCTTTCACATGAAAGTTCTGCAGCCAACTATGTGTGTGTGTGTGTGTGTGTGTGTGTGTGTGTGTGTGTGTGGAATCTCTCTTCCTTTGCCTCAAACATTTACACTCCAACATTTTCAACGATACACATAAAAGGTCGCCAAATACTAAGGAAAATCTGTGCACGAAACACGAGCATTCAGACCTGCCAATAAGTTAAGCATTTTGGTGCTGATAACCTGCTTATTTTCCAGAGATAGTCTCAATCAGATCCTTCCAATGTTTTGTGGATGAAAAAGAAGAAGTGAATCCCACATTCTGTTTGTAAGTTGGAATCCATCATCTCTGCCAGTGCACAGCTGCTGGAGAAAAGCCATTATCATGTGGGAGATAATGAGGCCTTTTGTGGCCCTTTCTGACGGCGATTTTACTCGCCTAATGCATGGTAAATCTTTTGAGTGGTTTGTTTTAATGGTGAACAACAGGGTTTCTAAATGAGACATATATTATGCATAAGGACATCTGTGTCACATTATAGTGATAATGTTTTTAGTTACATACTGTGGCTGCAGGATGACAGTATTTTTTCTGATGTGTTCTCCCCCTATGCTTTTTTAATTGAATAAATGGGGTGAAAAGGAATCCCCATTCTTTCTGAAGTCAAAGACTGATTTCTATGATTGTGAGTTATGCTTATTCTTGCCAAAGAGGCATCTTAATATTGGGAAATAGAATATATTTCTATTTTAGATATCAAGCACTTTCTAGTACCTGTGCTGCACATTGCAAGTGACTAAAGCCATCTTTCTTTCCATAATGAGCTTCTATAAGCTTTGAAAACACATTCCCCTGAGATAGTGTGATTTTGTTTTGAGTGAGATTTTCAATTGATTGCCAAATTAGAAGCAGCACTGTTTTGCTTTGCCAACTAAAAACTGAATTGAAACTTCTGAAGGTCACTTTGTAGATATCAGAGAGACCAGACTTTTAACCTATCAGTTTAACTTGTATTTGAGCACAGTCTCAAGGACTGAAAAGACAAGTGTCTAATTTACTGCATCCTGAAAGCATGTGCAGATTGCACATTAGTTGCAGATTCAGTCAAGGCCTTTCAAATATCTACATATATACGAGCAGTAACAATCTTTGACAAGCTTATCGTCCACATTCAGGCAGGTGGCTTGGTTCAGATAGAAACTGCAGACAGAGAGCACATCACCAAATATTACTGTTCCATGATTTATAATCTCCAAGTATTTAAAGGGACAGTAACCTGCTGCGATTCCTGACACCTGGCTGCAAAAGAACCAAAAAGTTTGTGAATATATTTGCTGAAAAGAAGCTGTAGGAAAAAAAATTATGAGGACTCTTGTTTTCTATTCTCTGCCCTCTCAGATGAAATTTGAAACAAAATCATAATCGGTTTATTCTAAAATTGAGGCTCGGCCTGCAACATCACGGGCACCAGACCACTCCATCAAGGACACCTGCAAGAGGCGGTGTCTTTAGAAAGCAGCATCTATTCTCAAGGACCCCCATTCAGGCCATGCCCTCTTCACTCTGCTACCACAACGTCAGCTTCTTCCCCGCTGCCAATAGATTCCTGAACAATCAATGAACCAAAGACACTGCCTCACTTTGATTTTTTGTGCATTGTTTTTTTTTATTGCTGTAGGCTGGTTTATATAAATATGTGCCCTGTGATGTTGCCACAAAACAACAAATTTTGTGACTTGTTCATGACAATAAATTCTGATTCTGATGCTTCCTTTCTCATCTGATGCATTAAAAAAATACTAACAAAATATACACTTTATAAAAAATCACATGATTCATCTATAGAATAATAAGCATCACATGGCATGTAGAAGAATGCTTTGATTATTGTAAAAGTACTTCTGACTTAGCAAAAGCAATACCACAGGAAAACCACCAGCATACGTAATTAGTTCATGAATTTAGTTGGTGCTTCATTCATGTGTTTAGAGTTATATTTTGATGGATGTCATGACTCACTGCATTCAGTCTTCATTGCCTATGCCATGTTCTCAATAAAGTTGCAATCAATAAGTTATTCACAGTGGGTAACCACAAGCATCCATCCCCAGAGAGCACATACAAAAGAACCCCTCACCTGAGCTACGGTGAGTAACCGCAGGAATTCTACAATCAAGCAAGGTGGCAAAAATGTTGATTTTTAACAAAGACTTCATCACTTAGGAATGTAGCCATGTAACTAGAATCTTTTCCAAATGGTCAGGTGATATTTGCGTAATGGTTTTATGTTCCTATCAGTTAAGTTCTTCCAGATCATTCATAGTTAACTGTAATGCCCAGAAAGACACCAAATAGATGTATTAGAAGGAAAAAAATGATTGGGATAAAGACATCTATCATTTTCATAATTTGGAGAAAGATTGTTTAAATAAAAGCAGATTATTGTAGAGACTAAAATTCATCTGAATGACTCAAAAATAATAAATGTTTCCTTATCTATCCAAATAGATAAAATGGAGAAATCAATGTTTGCAGTAAGAGAAATAAAGGGAGAAGTTGTGGTACATTAACACTGCTTACAGACAAGCTGGAAGAGGACCAAACCACAGGAAATCATTTGTGGCTGAAGGATAGATACCCCTTGGCTGCGTGCATACTAACAAAATATTTTGAGTGTTCTGGAAACTGACTTCACTAATTTCTTGTACATCAATTAATAGATCTGTTGATTTTTAACTTGGCGAAATTGTTCCTAGAATCAGGAAAGAACTGCAGACTGCCATTATATTGTTAAAAGATTGGCCAAAACTGGATCTGTATATTTCATGGGTTTTTGAAAAATTAATGTCAGCCAATTGGGCAGGGACAAAGAGGAAAGTCCCAGTTATAAGCATTTAACATGCACTTTGATGGATGAATTAGAGGTAATAGCTAATCTATTGTGTTTGGAAATTCTCTGGATTTAAAACTCTGCTGTGTCACACAATGTTTATGTACATTATACAGAGAACTTTATTTCAAGATTGATTATTAAATGGGATCGGCAACAATTCAACATTATTAAAAATAACTTCCAACTCATCCATACTTTAATGCCAGAGGTGGCCTGATATCCATCTATATATAAAACATATTTAGACTCCACTTCTGAGAAATTAAGTCACACAACCATGGTCTGTGGCTGATGTGGGCCAGACCAGATCAGGCTTTTTCTGTGAACATGAGCTCAGCTTTTGCAATAATTAAGATTTATGGTTATAAAGCATGGAATCTGGGGCATAGAACTGGATGCCTTTTAAATGAAGATCTTATCAATCTCTGTAGATCTCCATGAGGTGCTTTCCCTATTTCAACCTTTTTCCTCGTTGGACTATCGCTCCCACTCTGCACCTTGTTATCGAGCTCAACCCATCCAATTGTGATCCCAAGCCCCAACCCTCTCCACTAGCTAATCATGGGAGCTTATTTGAAGCCCTAATCAGATGCTCACTCAACTTCTCCCTTCCCCCTGACCTATCTCCAACGTGAGCTCCTGTGACTGGCAATCTGCAATCCATGCATTCCCTGAATTCTCCCACTTGTTTCACAATGGTGGAACAACAGAGATACCAGTATTATGTGTTAAATACGAAAGACCTCATGTTCTATAGAATAAAGCAGCAACAAGTCTTCATGATTCACACAAACTGCTGCTCTGCATTTTAAGCATCATTCTTGTTTTTTTGCGAATGATCCAAACCAATCATGCTTGAATGGTATGCAAGAAATGTGTAGGATACCAAATGATCAGACGAATCATATTTGAATCAACTGTAATAGCCAATATCCTTGATCACTGAAAGTGAGAATACTGTCCCATGTAAATAAATGAAACATCTTTTCTACAACTGTTTGAAGCATTGTTTTTAAACTGTCTTATCTTCAATCCAACTACAGTTTGAAACAAAGATTTGAATCTATTACTCCCATGTAATTTATGCTAGCAATGAAATTGTATGTAGCCAATAAATACTTTGTGAACGAGCAGAGGGAAGTTCTTTACATTAATTTATGCTTTAACTGTTCTAGTTAGAGAAATACTGGAGGAACTTTAGTCAAACTTTCAGTTTGTATAGACTTGCTTATTGAAACACACTCCATGAACAAAGCCAAGGTTTTGGTTCTCTCAGTTGTACACAGAGGTATTACAGGGTTTAATTGTAAAGAGTGCATTCCAAAGCACTGCTCTGAACAATCAGAAGTCAGATAAAAGTGTAAGAATGAAGTTTAGATAAAAACACCCCATCTCGTAACTTCCAGAACATCTGTACATTTCGAATTAGTACCTAAGTATTACTCACTATAAAGCATCCCTGATTTCAAGAGATAATATAACTAAAAGCAAAAAGGTTGTGTACATTGGTCAGTATTGGAATTGTTTCCATATTTTTAATGACATAATTAATAGTTCTCTTTTCAACTTCACTGAAAAATCTCTGCTGGATATAGACCATGTATAAGATTTTATGGGAATATCTATAGAGTAGAAGAGTAGGCCCTCAGTCTCATTGATGGAACTACCTCCAAATGCTAGTCCTAGTGGAAATCAGCAGAGCCTGGATCATCACAATCCTTGTATGACTCTCTGATTGTAATATCCATTGGAAAGGTTTCCATGAACAGATGGGTCATCCTGTAGCTAACTCAATGCCAAACAGACCCAATCTCCAACTTGTCAGGGAGGATGGTCAGCTGTTAATAATTCGCCGTCGACAAGCATAAGTTTGAGCTCCTGTAATGTGAACCAAACAAAAGCTCCTTATGAATTGTATGGAGAGGATAATTTACATTAAAGCATTTCCATCATCTTAGTTGCAATAACATCCAATAAATGATACACAAAGGTTTCTCCAGCTCTTTGTGCATTGCACGCAACCCAGCTCCTGCAGATGCTCTGGTTTACCTGAGTATTTACTAACTAATTTTAGCCTCCTTATAATGTCCCCAGTATCTTTGAAGCCAGTCTTCAGGTAATACAATTCATTCCACGTGACACCAAAGTCCACCAACAATATCCAGCCTGTGATATTCTAAGCTTACAGTCTAGAACCAGCTAAACCTGTAGTTAAGCCGCCTTGTATAGCTGCGACATGGTATACATTTGTGCCCATATAGGTTCTGTACAAAAAAGGAAGGACCAATTTCCAAGGGATAACTCAACTACGGCATTCTAAATCACCACCTTTTGGTGAAAGTAGAATCCTGTGAATTAATTTTAAAAAGTTTGTGATTTCACAAGCTGAAGGTACAAAGCTTCAACAGCTGCTTTCCGGCCTATAATCCTTGGGTGGGTTGAATGCATGTTGCTACATTTGACCTCCAGGTAATGCTTTCCTTAGCTGGAGAACAGATGGTACCATGGAATTGGACTTCGCCAGGGAGGCTTTGCCTTCAGAATGAGATGAGAAAATTGGCATTAAAAATGGACAAAATTGGAAAAGATGAACATAGCTAAAGGCTGAATAGAATTCAGTCTGTACAAACCAAGGTATACATTTTCACTAGTGGGGTAGATTTTTCCAATCTTTGAACTACTGCCTTGGAGCAATGGGATTTGCTGTTGGGAGCCCTCTGCACACTTGGCTTGCAGCCAGGGCAACTTTACAGAAGGGGAACGAAGGATATCACCTCCTGGTTACCATCCCTGAGAGAAAACAGCAGGGTATAAGCTGGAGACTGTGGAATCATCATGACTGACTGACAGACAGCATTAACCTTACCCCATCACCTCTCCTCTTCCCAAAGTCAGCGGGGGAACATTGGCAAAAATCTAATCGCTTAATTGAAATTGCAACAAGATGACAATTTCTCATAGCTCTCCAGTCTTGTTGGACAATCTACTAAATGAAGATTTCACCTTGTTCATGTAAAACAATTGATTCAGGAGAAATTGCCAGTAAAATCTCACAATATCTATTCCACTTTTGAGAGGAATTTTTCATTTGATTGCCAACAAGAGTTTAGTGATCTGTAAAGAGCAGGAAAAATTTACACACCTGTAACTTTCACTGATCTACCCTAGGAAGTCTGGTGCCAGCAAACTCTGCGCCTATGGAAATGACACAATAGACAATTAATCCTTCACACCAGATTTGGCCTAAAGTTAACATAAATGACAGATTTTAAAGTATGTTTTACTGTCTTCCCTGATAGTCTGCATTCCAGGACACTGAAAGATGTGGCTGCAGTGATGGTAAATGCATTTTGATAATTATTTTAAATTACCTGGAACATTCCCAGCAGATTGGAAAGTTAACAAATGTTAACATTACCATTCAAGAAAACAAGGAGAGAGAAATAAGGAGCCATCACCAAAAAATTAGATCAATCTTATCCAGCATTGATCAAAACACTGATTGTTTCCAGGTGAAATTATTCCAATTACAAAACTGGATCAAGTACTTCTGTGCATAATCCATGTAAGCAAATTATTGCTCACCCAACATTAAACACACATTAGTCACACACAGCACATTTCCATCTGTACCAACATAAAATGAAGCTCAAAACTTCATACAGCATTTCTTGTTGAACAGTCTAAGTACAATTGGGAGCATATCCTTTACATTCTTGCTTTCTAACCATTTAAATGGACAGTACTGATTGAAGTGCCCCAGAATTGCCATTGAACTGGTCAAACTGCCATCAAAATCCAAAATCTACACAGCCACAAGGGTAACATGACCATTTCATAAAGAGAGGATTAACCCCAGATCCTTAGAGCATAAGGCAGAAGCACCCCCTGCTGCACCACTCTCTTGGAGAACATTTAGCTATTTCTTGGAGCAAAACTTACCACAAAGGTTGCAATCCTGTGTCCAGAGAGAGCACCACTCCATCTGTGAACGGCATCTCTCTGCATAGTGAGGACAGTGGCTTATCCCTGTAGTTTAGGAGCTTCAAACTGTTCATAAGTGGCAGAGAACAGGTCATTAATTCAGAGTGAAATTGCATAGGAGCATTTCTAGTTCCGTCAAAGCAATTATTTGGATGTTCAATGTTACTAACATCCAAGAAGAATGGATCATTGCATACATGTCTGAGCACTTGAAAAAATCCATTAAATGAAAGTATTATTCATCGGCAATGATAGATGTAAGCTTTCATATTAAGTTTTGGTATGTGACACTGAACAGTGATTATATTTAGCTGTCTTCCACACACCTTTTAGAGGTACAGTTGGAAGCATATGTTATTAGTGATCACTTCTATGCCAGATTTTCAAAAGGAAATTGCATGAAATAGAATTGATGGAATAGAATAGATGTCAGGGAATAGAGTCATTGCTAAAGAACGTGAGACTGAGGGTTTTGGGTTTTGGAAGAAGAAATTCAAGACCATGATAAACATTCGAATATATGTCTTCAAAGGTGCAATCAGGATGGAGTTATGCTAAATCAAGATAAAATTAAACATCAGCATAATAATGTTCCTTTTATTAGGTGCTCTGTAATGTGGAACTGTGTGTAGATACAGCCAAAGTTAACTCTTTGGAATCTGGCCATTTTTAACCTTTCATAATATATACTCTTGTCTGGGTCCATGGGTTAATGACACGACGAGCACCAGTACAAGCTACCTGCTGGTTGCGTATAAAACCAGTTCTGGAAAACAAGGTCATGGAGTATATGCATTTGTTGGTAGTCCCTGAAAAAAAAGGTAATGGAGTCCAAAGGGTTAAAGTAGTTCTGAAGGTGTTAACTTGAAACAATGCGCATAGACCAATATTTATTTAACCTTGAATATGTTTCTCCCACATCTATCAGACATGCTCAAAGTGTTCAGAAATTTACAAAAAAAGGTATAAAATGGTTTGGAGTGGACATGCACTATAAAGTAGTGGTCAGTGGGACACTGCATGTAGATATTATATACTTAGGGTGAAGTTTACAATGTTCTGCAGCTCAGTATTGACCAAGAGGAACAATGATGCAAAATTGACCATTTGTCCAAGTAATAAGGACATTAAAAAAAAGATGAGATTACCAAAACTCTAGAGGAACTCTTGGCAGTTCTACTTTTGTGTGATGAGTGAACTAAAGGTGGATGGTCGCAATCAAATGAAGAATAAAACAGACCATTGTCATAGGAAACAATTTTTCCCACATCTTACGCCTTTCAACCAAGAAACTTCAGTGAATGTTTCCGAGGAAGGCACTTGTACAATAATTACACAAGTTTGGAGACTTTTCTGAAATGCAGATTCTCAGTGGTTCTATAAATGTTCACAATATACAAAGCAGGACACAATAATTAAAAGAACAATTGGGGATCTCATGAGTCAAAGTCCGATTGTACACCTAGAATGCACTGCCAGCCACCAACATGATTGCATTTTTATTGTGCTTGTGGAGTTGATACTTGCTTCAGTTAAACAGTGATTTTTTTTGGAGGGGAAAGGAATGGGGGTGGGGTGAGTGGGGGGGGGGGAATGTCTAAAAGGATAGATGAACTCACTAAATAAACACTCTTGCTGGTGTCAGTTGCACTTGTGTAGGCTCATTTAATTACATTGTTCCAGGGGTAAAATACTTGCCTCTCCAAATTTTATGTAGCTGCTTTATTGTTGTTGAAACTAAGATAAAGCCACACTGCAACTGGTTAATTAATGGCAAAGATCTTTATTCATCATAGCACACATGATCCTGGAGAACCATTCAGTAGAGTCTTACCAAGCTCAAAGTACATTGAATTTTTATATTCTGAAGAGCAAAGGTAACAGCAGGTGATTTGATGCAATGCCAATAGATACAATGACCCAATTTACTTCAATATTTTAGTCAGACAAAAGGTTCCTTTAAGTTACACTTTTAAAATGGGAGCACATTGCAACTGACAAGTCATCTCTGAATGTTCAAAATGTGCTGGGACAAACTAATTCATATAGATGATATACAAGCTCTGAAGACAGACAACCCAGGCAGCAAAAATTAGTGTGATGAGGACTGATTCTCTGGGTACTCCCCAACGTACGACCATAATTGGGACTGAAGGACCGGTCATATCTCGAAATGGACGCAAGTTAGAATTTTGCCCCACGTGCTTGGAGTACTAAAATCTTAAACTAACTTTTTAATCAAATCTATTTTTCATCATAGATTTGACAATAATAACTTAAACGCTCCTGAATTTGTTGATCAACCTTGATGAATCCACATTAAGGTCCATATTACCGTGTTAGTCGGCGTCCCGGTGTCTTGATTCCTGTTCATATGCGCGAGTCTTTGGTTGGCCCTAACATTCGCACATACACCAACCAAACTCCAATATGTGAATACACTGCGCATGCACCAACCTAAGACTCCATCCCTGTTAAAGTTTGTCAAATACAACATGATACCTGTAAATTTTTTCTTTTTTTTAAAAAAATATATTTTCGGGTATATGTGCTGATGGACGGAAGTGGTGTAGGTCATAAGTCGGGGAGTACCTGTACTCCAATTATTGATAGAGAGAGGAAATATGCCCATAACATGTTTGATGTGATAAGTAACAAACCTTCCCTGATTACCATGACAATAATGTAAAATAACTTGGCTGAAGATGTGTGATGCCAAGGTTTGATGTCGGCTAATTAGAATATCCACATTTCTCCAGCATTGTGTTTTTACTTCGATCACTGCCTTTGCAGACTTGTGTATTTCATAGCATATCCCCATTGTCTTGCATTTGGTGAATGCATACAAGAACATTTCATGGTCATGTCAGTTTCCAAAATATCTTTTGAGTGACGTCCTGCTGTAGGCCATAACCTCTGTTGATAGTACTGTTTGTTGACAAAGCTGAAATTTTACTTAAAGTTTGGTTACATTATTGAAGACTGGTTCTCATTTGTGTTTTTGGCTGATTTCCACATAACACAACTCCTGAATGATCGCTCACACACCCCCAGTAGAGCCTTGGGGAGAAATCGGTCCTCGGGAGGCCAAATTTTAAGGGTTCTAATTAAGTAGGGCAGCAGGATGTCCTTCACTAAAGATTTCCTACCCCAATCACAACACTACCATTTCCCATTGTGGACTTAAACATTCTAATTTACTATCTAAATGATCTAGCAAAAATGGCAATAAAATGTTGTTCCAGACATGTCACCGCTTCCTTTACTTGGATACATTTTATCCTCTAAATCATTTTACCTAGTATTTCTAAATGATGGGTTGTCATTTATGGCACTCTGCTATCCAGGGGTGCAGTGCTGCTGGAGCTCACCAGAGTGTGGTTCCAGCACCTCATGGGTCCTCTCCGGCAATGACGGCCCCCCTGCCAAGCGCTATTCTGGATATATAAGGAACCCGTTTCTTCCACGACTGCTCATCCTCCTTGCTCGTCCTATCGTTTGCTCTCAATTAGACATTGCCAAATACAACATGGTAGCCACCAAGTTCAGGTCTCGCGAGACCTCCTTGTCAGCATTTTTGGTGAACTCCGGCACCTAAAATGTTAGCACTGCACCCCTGCTGCTATATCTTCCTCCACTGGTCCATTGCAACAGATATTCCATTCTTATGTTCTATATGCGGTAATTCTGCCTTGCCCACAGGGAAAAGAAATCTCAGGGTTGTATGTGATGGCATGTATGTACTCTGAAAATATATATTTTTTAATTTTTTTATTTTTCACACTATGAACCATATTAACCAAAATACACACAAACATTTCCCTCTTGAATATACACAGTGTCATTTTCTCCCCTTTTCCCCCCTCCCTTTCCTCCCACCCCCCTCCCTACCCACTAAATGTTCAACATATACAATACAATAAACCCATTAAACAATGTCATCACACAATGAAAATAAACAAGAAAATTGTGTCATCTACTTTTACACACTGGATCAGTTCATTTTGTCTTCTTCTCATTCTGTCATTTTAGGGGGTGGAGGTCCGCAGTAGGCCCACTCTGTTGTGTTCCATGTACGGTTCCCAAATTTGTTCGAATACTGTGACGTTATTTTTTAAATTATATGTTATTGTACCATTGCTGTACTCTCAGGCTCTCTTCTGATTTCCAGGTTGACATTATACATTTTTTTGCTACAGCTAAGGCTATCATAATAAATCTTTTTTGTGCTTCATCCATATTGAGGCCTAGTTCTTTACTTCTTATATTACTTAGAAGAAAGATCTCTGGATATTTTGGTATGTTGCTTTTTGTGATTTTATTTAATACCTGATTTAGATCTTCCCAAAACTTTTCCACTTTCTCATATGCTCAAATTGCATGTACTGTTGTTCCCGTTTCCTTCTTACAGCGAAAACATCTATCTGATACTGTTGGGTCCCATTTATTTAACTTTTGGAGCATGGTATATAGCCTGTGTAACCAATTTTATTGTATCATGCGTAACCTTGTGTTTATTGTATTTCTCATAGTTCTAGAGCATAGCTTTTCCCATTTTTCATTTTTTATCTTATGTTTAAATCTTGTTCCCACTTTTGTTTGGGTTTACAGCTTATTTCATCGTTCTCTTTCTCTTGCAGCTTGATATACATGACTCTGACAATACATCTGACTCATTTGGTTAATTTTGTCTCCTTATAACTTTGAGACCATCAGACAGGGCTAGCAGTAGTTACTGTGTGGGGAAAGGACCATCTGGATAGCTTGATCTATCTCAGGATCACAGGCAGATTTTGCTTTGTTTTTTGCTTTTGTTTTTGTTAAAGATTTTTGAGATTTATTTAACATTGGGTCTAAGCAACAATTAAACATTACACAATAGTCAATTATATTTGCAAGTGTGGCAGTCCATGAAGAAACATTCGTAATAACATTCAGTCACAGGCTGCTATGAAGCAATCTCATGTGCCAGGCACTGTCCATCTCCAACAAGAGTACCGTAAATATTCAAGTATAATGCAAAAAAAAATTCCCCTTCAAAAATAGGGGGGGGGGGTCGCATTATACATGAGAGTAAAATTTTAAGTGTTTTTTCTGCAACTCAAGTGACTCGGGCAGCCAGCCAGGTGGGCGGGCGACCGAGCAGTAGACGGCAGCGTGACTCAGGCAGGTGAGGGGAAGGGGGGGGGTCGTGAGAGATGGCTGTGCGACTCGGGTGGGCAGGTGAGCGGCTGGCGGGTGAGGGGAGGGGGGGTCGTATTATACACAGGGGTAACATTTTTCCCTCAAAAATGGGGGGGTGGGGGTCGCATTATACACGGAACGCATTATGCACAAATATTTACAGTAAATCTTAAAACCAATTCTTGGCATTCAATGGTTTTACATTGCTTAAATCCCCCACAACCAATATCCTGAGAGTCACCATTGACCAGAGAATCAAATGTAAATTCATGGTTGCAAGAGTACTTATATTGAGAGAGACTCACTTTCTTTTTTTTAAAACTTTATTTAGTATTTTTTCAATAAAAATAAACAGACTTTTACAGAATAAGTAGTCTAATAATAAAACAATAAAACAAACCCATCCTCTCCCCCCCTCCCACAACAGATCCCTAAAGGGAAGCATTAAAAATAAACAAAAACATTCAGTAATTTACAATTTTACTAAATTCATATTCTTCATATAAGGTGTCCATATCTTAACAAAAAAATAATTATTATGTAAATTATATGTTATTTTCTCCATATAGATACACGACTTCAACTCATGATGCCATCAAACTACATTTAACTCCGCTTAATCTTTCTAAGACATAGCGATACATTTACGAGCAACCGTCAATGCTAGACGAATAAAAGCCGTCTGAAACTTATCCAACCCCAAGTCCACTAACGGAGTAAAGTAACCTAACCAAAATATTTTTTGGATCTAAAGGAAATTGAATTTTAAACAAATTTTGAAGATAAGTCCTAATTTTAAACCAGAAAAGATGAACTTTATCACAAAACCAAACAGAAGGTAGAAATATTCCAACATGTTTCTTCTTTGGCTTGGCTTCGTGGACAAAGATTTATGGAGGGGTAAATGTCCACGTCAGCTGCAGGCTCATTTGTGGCTGACAAGTCTGATGCGGGACAGGCACCTAAAACACAAATCTGAATTACTAAATCCATATTTTTTCAATTTTTCAATATAACTGATGCAAAAAATTGTAATTAACCAAACTATATCTTACATTAATTTAGTCAACCCATCATAACACCTATTTTCCCAATCCACCTGACTAATCTCACAACTTAAATCATGCTCCCATTTAATCCTAGATATATCTAATTTTTTTAACCATTGAATCTTGTAATAATGCATATATTTCTGATATAAAACCTTTATCTGAAAAATATGAAACTATAAATTCAAATTTAGTTAACTTAGAAATTTTCATTTCTCTTCCAAAATTATCTTTCAAGAGAGACTCACTTTCTGAAATCACACCTGCTTGAATTAGCAGTTCCAATGAAATGCAAGAACCTTAATCGAGGACAAAGAAAAATTAATTAGCATCCTTTCCATAATCAAAAACATTTCTTTCCATCTACTGCTAATTCATCTTGACTGCAGTGTTACCATCTACAAAATGCAACAGTTACTTTCAGATCAGATGCTATTTATTCTCATTTAATAAAAAAGAGATATAATATTACACACAATTGCCTCAGGCAGACAAAAAAAAATCACTACTTGCATTGTCCAGTGCCCCTTACAGTCAGAGAAAGAGAATCAAAAGAGAGTTCCCTCTGAGTCACTGAGGGTCCATGGATTTGCCTCCAGTTCTCTCTCAGCCTTCACACGACTCCAGTTCAAAGCCTTCAGTGCCTTTTGGGAGCTCTTCTTGCCCTCAGAACCCTCTGGAATCCCAGTTCAGATACCTGGTTCTTATCTCGCCTGCAACCTGGTGTGAGTCCTTTGACCTCAAGTTGCCAGCAGCCCTCAGCCTGTGTGGGTTCCTTGGCCGCAAGTCACCAGCAGCTCGCCATATGTGTGTGGGCTTCACCTGTCGAGCCCCTCACTGGTCCACTGCCATGATCACTGTCCTTAGGGTGGTCTCCTCTACTTCTCCTTCTCATTGGGAACAGGAGGAGGGTTCTCTCCCTGATACTGGTGCCCTGTGTCAGTCCATTACTCCCCAAGAGTCTGCAACCCCTCGTGGCCACTGCCAAACACGTGCCGCCATCATGGGCCAGACGCTGCAGTTGCTGGATTTTAAATAAAACAACATCAGCTCCTTTAAAAGGCCATTTAAAGCCTGTGCAGAGCTGTCAGTGGTAGGACTGGGTGGTAGGATCCCATGGAGGAGTGCTGCGTCTCTGTTCCTTGCCCTCCCTGGGTTCGCACCAACAGCATCACGGCCCTTGCAGCAGCTCTGGCAGCGCCACCACTTTTTTTTAAACCATGAGTGGATATGATCCGGCACACCTGCTGACAGAAAAGTAAGACTACTACAGGGAGCAGCATGGAGACCCTGCCACTCCACAGCAAGGAACTGGCATTGGACCGCATGATGCATCACATAATACAGGCAGAAACGAGCTTCAGAGAGGATGGCCATCTGGATACAGGAATATTGCACAGTCCAAGGGCAACCAAAGAGTTTATGGGAAACTGGATGCCACATGGCACCAAGAAGGAACATAAGAAGCAGGAAAAACAATTGGTACATTTATATATTTTGGGGGAAAAACTGTGCCGGAAAAAGATGAGGCCACTTGGACTGTGATATTCTTAAATATACTCTGTTGAAAAGTCAGGTAGGTGGAGATGAGCCAATTATCAAATCAGCCATGATCACTTTGAATGGTGCAGCAGGTTGGATGGGCCGGATGGCCCACTCCTGCTCTTATTTCTTATGTTCTTACTCTGAATTCTGTAAATTATAGAAATAAATCCATCATTCCATGCTGGCTTATTCATTTAAATGAATATTATTGAAATGTTCATATAATGCTCTCATTTTCTCAGATGGGGATTGGGTTAAAGAATTTTTTTTATGTATGAAGATTCTGACAAGGATTTCATACACTTTGAGATATAATAGACATTAGAAAAAATCCTAATGATCAGTACCATAGGGCATGTTTAAATTTACAGTGCAGAAATAACTTAATTAGCCAGGAATCTTTTTTATTTCTTTGATGATCACCGTTAATATAACTGCTTAGTTTTTTTTAACCAGACTTTCCCAATTCTTCGTCATTTTGAGGATCTCATCATTCACTTAGCTACAAATTCCATCAGGTTGGGCTAATTAAATTTACACTGTACATTGAGAGTAGATTTCAGGATGTAGACAAGGGATTGTGCCTATATACCTTTTCAATCTTGTGCTTTTCATTCGCCGAGACAGGTGTAAATTTATCATCTTTCTTCTTTACAGGCAGAGACTTCTATTTTCAGAGAACTTTGTTGGACTCGCGTCGTCTGCTCTGAAGTAGAGAGTTGTGTTTTGGGCTGAGAAATCCAGTATGCAGTAGACAACGGCTTTTCGTGGAATGGGAGAAAAGAAGGATATTATTTTCCCAGTCTTTCTCCAGAGTCGTAATGGCAGCTATAGGAATAACACCCAGTCTCTTGATAAGAATTCAACAGTTCTTAATTTTGTACTAACACCCATTCTTTGAGCATTGTTATATTCTCCAGGAAAACGGAAAGATCCAGAATTTAATTGCAAATGTAATTACAGGAGGTTTTATGGGAGCATGTTGGTGCAAATGGGTGAAGTGTGTGGGGGGCAGGGGAACGGAAACTGTCCTTAACCCAATTCAAACATAATATTACTTCATTACTTCAATGAAATGGATAAATAATGTTTTGTTCCAATGATACTGTAGCACTATCACACTGAGCGTCTTCACACACTAGTCCTCAGACAAAGATTCCACTGCTCAGCTTAATGAGAGGTTAATTGCTCCTGTAGTTTTTCACACTGTTTTTCTTGTGCTGCATTAGTGCACCTCTTATGACCATTCAGTGATAGGTTTGTAAGCTAAAAGCCAACACTGTGATACTAATTCAAGGATTTATCAGAAAGCATGTTCAGGATTCTGGCACAGGGCTGATTGTATTTCTGCCATTCAAGAGGCTGGCAACTTTTCAGTCAGAGGTATTTTTTTTTATGCAGAGAATGGTGATGCCTGGAATGAATTGCTGGGGATGGTAGTGGAGGCTGGTACAATAGGGACATTGAAAAATCATTAAAGATAGAAAGTTTCAATTTATAAAGTTGTAGGGCCCATTCTTAGAATTTTATTATAATTGGAAGAATTATCATGCACTCTCCGATGTTTTGGGGTCACCAATGGATCCACATTTATGTTTTTATTTATTATATAAGGTAACCTTGATTTGATGTAGTTTTTAGTTTCCTTTTTTTCTTTTTTCACCTTTTTTAAAAATTTGGCTCAACTCATCAAATGAGTTTTATATATCAATTCAAATTATTGTTTCTTATGTTTATTAAAGAATTCTTGACTTAGTTTCATCTTTTTTTGTGTCCTTATATGTATACAAATGATTTATGCGCTTTATTTTCTAAAGTTCTGTATGAAAACGTATAGGTTAAGCTCAATAAAAAAATTTTTAAAAAGAAAAGGCATAAACTATGGATGTAAGAAAATAGAGGGTTTTGGTGTGAGGTAGAGAAAAATAGAGGGTTTGGGTGTGAGATGGGGTAGGCTTACAAGGGTTGGCACTACATTGTGGGCAGAAGGGCCTGTATTGTTATAATAAGTATACATGTATGATATACACACACAAAAAGAAATGCTCAATGAATGTATCATGAATGCATACAAACATAGAAAAAAACTATATCCTTAAAATGCACATTAACCTAAAAATAATGCCTCTGTACCATAGAGAAAGGAAAAGAAACAGTGGATAGAGAAGAAGAAAAAGGAAAAGGGGAAAGAGCTGATATCAACATTTAATACGATCAAAAAAGAAATAAAAATAAAAAGATTAAATTACTAATGAGTGATGAAAATGAAATATAAAATATTTAATAAATAGACTAAACTATCCAGCATTTAAATAATTCAAATAAGGCCTGCCAAAATTTTATGAACAGGTTATATACATTTCTAAGATTATGTCATTTTCTCCAGTGGTAAACAATTTTGCATTTCCATATTCAAACAATGAATATGTAAGAAGGAATTGAATTTCCATGTAACCTGGCTATTGACAAAGTGATTTTAATAAATTTGGATTTACTTTTGGGGAAGTTAAAATTCACGACAGCCAAATTCCCCAAAAGAAGCAATTGTCGATCAAGAGGGAAGTCCACCCCCATAATTTTCATTAATATTACACCCAAATTCATCCAAAAAGGTTTTAATTTCATGCATAACTAGGTAGAATGTATAAAAGTATCAATATCTATGCCGCATCTAAAACACAGATTTGAGATTTCTGATTTACTATTATGTAACTTTTGAGGTGTGAGGTCTCGTTGATGTAAAAAATTGAAATTTATAATTCTATATCTTGAATTAATAAGAGCTGTCATACTATCTAAGCATAAATTTGACCAGCATTATTGATCAATGCTCAAATCTGATTCCCATATCTCCTGAGATCTAGATAACCCAATTTTTGGGCTTTGATCCTGGAGCAGGAAATACATAATAGAAATAGAGGTAAAACATTCTGTTGACAATGTGGTTAAGTGAAAAAAACACACAAATGGTGGAGAAACTCAGCAGGTCAAACAATCTCAGGTGAATTCAGGCTATTAGGTTCCAGCAGTATATGTGGGAATAAAAATAATAAGAAATAAAATTAATATTTTTGGTCAATGATGTGATCAAAGTCCATTGGTTTGAAATGTTAAATTGATTTCACTCTTGACAATGCTGAATATTTCCTCCATTTTTGGCATTAATGCTTTTGTCATATTGTTGAAAAGATTCAGTCCTCATCATCGGTCTGGTTAGTGTAGCGAGCTGGGTTAGAATCCTCCACTGTCTTTAAGGAGTTTGTATGGTCTCTGAATCCGTGTGGGGTTCCTCCAGGTGCTCTGGCTTCCACCCACATTCCAAAGATATATGGGGGTAGAAGGTTAATTCATCATATGGGTGTAATTGAGTGGCCTGGCTTACAGGCCAAAAGGGCCTGTTAACATGCCTCACCTCCAAATTAAATTATACTGACATAAGCCTTTATCCAAAGCATGCTCTATATTTTAGAAATGTTCACAAAAAGAAAACAGCTGCAGAAGCTAGAAATCTGAAATTAAACAGAAAATGTTGGAAATATATGACAAGGCAGACAATATCTGTGAAGAGAGAAACACTTTGCGTCAATGACCTGTCATTCAATTTGATAAAAGGTCAGTGACCTGAAACAGTAACTCAGTGTTTCAGTGCTATACTGAAATGCACACAAGGAGCATCAGGTATTCTTTAGGAAACAAGTGGTGGATTACAGGTACAACAAAAAGCTTTTTTGTGCTGTTAGGGAACTGAACCATATGGATTATTGAAGATTTCCCATTAAAGGTTTGACATTTATTTTGTTCTAACTTATCTGATCTTAATAATAGAGTTTCAATTGCTTTGGAAGAAGAAAATGGTCCGGCGGGGTTCTGTCTACTAATCCTGATTAATGACATAACACAGTTTCATTGTCTTTGCTTGTGCACAAAGCAGAATTGAGTCAGGACAGAAAAGGAACAACAAAAACAAGGGAGAAAGCTGGTGATCCAGGTACTTATATTCATTCTAATCTGAACACTTGATTATTGAGCAAATTTTTATGAATTATAAAGTAATTTTGTCTTAAACTCAACAGCTAAACAAAGCCAGGTCCTTCAAGCATGACACAATTCTCTAATTTCAGTCTTTTGTGTACAGGATATGGACATTGGGGACAAGAGGTGATGTGATTATAGAGTTTTACAGCATGGATTCAGGTCCCTAGGGCCAAATGGTCCATGACAACCTTAAATCTATTCCATCAGTGAGATTATCCTAACTGGAAAAAAGACTATTACTACAAATGGACAGCATAGCAATTAGTGTGATGCTGTTACAGTGTCAGCGATCGGGACCGGGGTACAAATCCTGCACTATTTGTAAGGAGTTTGTACATTCTCACTGTGTTTGCGAGGGTTTCATCTGGGGTCTCTGGTTTCCTCTCACAGTTCGAAATATACTGGGGGTAAAAGGTTATTTGGGTGTAATTAGGGCAGCACAGGGTTGTGGGCCGAAATGGCCTGTTACCGTGCTGTATGTCTAAATTTATATTTATTCTATACCTTACTTTTGGCCCTTATGATATTGTAACCCCAGATGAGATTCCCTCCTCAGCCTTTTATGCTCTAGGGAGAAAAATTCCAGTCTCTCCTTATAATTTAAGCCTCCCAGTCCTGATAACATTCTTATCAATCTTCTCAGCACCCTTTCCAGTTTAATGACATCTTTCCGATAGTTGGTGACAAGATGGCATACTATTCACCAAACTTCTTTTACAGTATGACCATTCAAGTACTCAGTGCCTTGACTAATGCAGGCAAGAGTGCCAAATACATTTTTCGCCACCCTGTCTACATGTGCCATGAAACTATTTGACCCTAGATCTTTTCATTCTACTTATCTCTCCAAGGGCATACATTTCAATCTGAATAACCTTCCACTGTCACCTTGTATCTCTTATCATCCAATTGGCCAGCTCATAGTTTCTGCTCTGCCCTGGTGTAATGTACCAAAATGCAAAAACTCACATTATTCTGAGTAAAATTCTATCTGCTATTCCTTTGACTCTTTCCCAGTTCATCAAGATCCAAACATCAGTGGATTCAGCAACAATCCCTGTGCACACTACTGGTTACAGGCCCCTAACCTGAAGAACAACCCCACTACTATCAGGCCAGTTTGCCAGCTCTCTCTGGATCCCAAGCAATCGGTCCTTCTGGACCTGCAGGACAAGACAAAGTACATACAATTCACATTTTGACTTCTTCTATGTTTGATGCCTGTGAATTGAAAGACTACACATACACGGATACAATTTCAATTGAAGAGTCAGCCATATCTTGGGATCAGCCTTACATGGTCTACCAGCATTTGAGAAGGCCTTTAATTAGCAGATAGGCCATGATCACATGTTCCACATCCTCATTGCTGATACCTTGCCATTCTTAATATTCCAATCCCAAGAACTGCTCCATTTCCCACTATTCCTATCGCCAGATGCCACTTGTACACCCAGTGCTGACTTGCCCTGTGATAGCTCCCTTTTACCAACATCTGTGAATTCCCTTGAATTCCCCACCTACTTCTTCTTCTGAACACCTTCTTGAATCCACCACCCAACTGATGAAGCCAGCAACAATGGTTAGCAATGATAATACCCTCGGGTGAGGTTCCTCATTTGAAATAACAGGCTTTATAAAGGGTTGAATTTCAACCACACATAAAACTGCCTTGGACACCTATTTTAACCTGGCAAGGAAGAATTTCCAGAACAATGAGTACAGAATTTTCTTGGAATGTAGTGAAAAGACAGGACAGGATTAATACCAATATTCATATAATAAAATAAAGAAACAAGCTTCAGCTCAGGAAAAATAAATGTGTAAAGACCAGACTTGCAATTCTGAACTGAATTAACTTATGTCAGAGTCTCAGTAAATGCAGCACAACGTAACAATCGGGTGGAGCGCTTCTGTCACAATGCGGATTGCACTTATGCTTATCTAGAAATTTGAAAAAAGTCTCTTTTAAAAGAAACAGAACAGAATAAAATTGTGGTATATTTAAGGCAAATGGCATGAGTGGAGACTGGAGGAATTCCAATCACCTTTGAGGTCTTACGAAGGTTCAGAAGAGCCTTACATGGTTTGGTTCTCATGACCTCTAGAGTTGGTTTAGAGAGGACTAAAGAGTGAAACTTGGATTTTTTTTATTGAAGCAGTATTGCATGAATATGAACTAGCATTAATATGTCCAACCTTACTCTGTAATGTTCTAATTTCTTTTTCTTTCCTATTTTATTAGCTCCACACTTTCTCAATCCAATAATTTTAAATTTCCCTTTATTCTTTTAAGATCTTTAATATCTTCCTCAAACCAATGCTTCAAAAAGTTAGTGATGCCGAAGGAGTCTCACCTTGGAAAGCGTGTACGTCATTGTCGCATAGATTCTTGTAAAAATTTTGTGGTGCATCTCCAATTAAACAAAAGTTGTTTCCATTACTTGGTGCTGCAGTAATCTTTTATTCAGTTTTGTTTTTTTTCTTAATAAATTATGCGGTGACATGATTACAATTAATGAACTGTCAGTTAAAATGGGTTCCAGGAATACACCTCAAAATAGCTCGCTAGACATCAATTAGCTTCAAGCAGTGGGAGACAGGTACTGAATCCAGACTAATTAACATGTAGGCCATTTTGCTTTCATATAAAACACTGACAATTGCTGCTTGTGATAAGCTGACAAGATCTAATTATGCTGCAGAGAGGAAACGAGAAGAGGGTTGAAAGTGCAGATATTGAGCAAACATTTCAGGAATTAGCTTATCTCATTTGTTGATGCTTGACATTTTCACTCTTTAATAATGGTTCAAACAACAAATTTAATAATACTTGTGAATTTTTAAAAAAAAATCTTTTTCAGCAGGACTTTCCCTTCTGCCACCATCCTGTTTTACTCCCTCCACCAATGCTGGTCTATCTTCAGCTACCAAGTTCCTCCTGAAGATCATACTTCATCCTCTGCTGCCTTCAACCTTCAAAACATTTCTCTTGGTTCAGCTACCTTCATTTCTCTGTACGTAGAAGACAAAAAGAGGATGAAGACGAGTGAGCCGCTTAGTGCCTCAAGTTCACCTTGCCACCCACCATGGTTGTGACTGATCTCAGAATTAAAATTTCATGTCATGAGCGTGCCACAAAATTCAAAAATGATCTGCTGCAGGACCCCTCTCTTCCTCTGTGCCAGTTCCTTGTAGTCTTCAATTCCTGATCTTTCATAAATGCATCTACTTCCTCTTTAAATATATCCAATGATACAGTCTCCTCACTTCTTTGGAGATTTCCACCTGCAAGGAAAATTCCATTTGGCTGATCTGACTCCGTTTCCCTGTGCCAGTCAAATGAACTATTGGACCAAATATCAAGAAACCTTGATTTGATCACCTTTCTCCTTCAATTTTCCCTCTGAACAAGACTACTGAGATGAAATAACCCATAAGGTCCATGGAACTGAGGTTGTGTGCGTAGAAAATTAGCTGTAATGTGACTGATTCTTTAGTAGAATGGCAGGGTTTTCAAGGAATATGTAATATGGCACTGTAGTATCCTGCATTTGTTACAGATAATAAAGGTTAAACAATTAAAATAGATGGAGGTTGGGTTAATCCCACACACTTTAATTGGTTGCATATTAAATACAAGTGGGAGAAGAGGAGCTAGCAAAGCAGAATCCTAAACTCACCCTGGGAACTAAATTGAAATCCTGGCAGAGCCAGAACAGAATTATCTCATTCTAGTGAATGTGACATTTAATTAGATCCTCTTGAGCTCACACCTCAGGTCTGTCTTTTGAGTCTCTGAAAACACAGTACTATTTGATACCCTACACAATTATATGTTTCCTTTGAAAAAATAAAACAATGTTCCCCATCATGTAAGTTTGAAAGAATCGTGCTTTCTCAAAGAATGATCAAATTTAAAGAAATCTTAGATAACCTGAATAGAAACGTTCAAGGTCCTGACAGGGGTATTAAGGTCAGTGATTGGCTTGTGAATTTTCCTGTATGACTTTCTTCATGCAAATGTTCTGCTCATTAAAGTGAATAGTGTCAATACAGGGGTAGAATTATTCTATACATTCTATGTGACCAGATGAAAAGTTCAGCTTCTTTTAAACATTCCATTAGCTTTGGACGTATTTTAGATGTTACATTGGAAAAGGAAGGAGTATACTGTACAATTTGTATGAATCTCAATAAGTTTTCTCATCCTAATCCACAGTATTTTTCTTACATAAGTGTTGTGGAAACTTCTGTTAGATCACAACCAAATATTATGGCAAAACCAATCCTAAGTCCTTACCACTTATATTTCAGATACCAGGGACATCTTTGTGGGTGGTTGAGACTTTGGTCCTTTCCTTTTTTCCATACTCTATCCGTTTAAAATAAATATGAATGATTTGAAAGTGTAACAAGTTCAAGTTTGCAGACAATACAAATCTGGTAGGTGAGCAGTGAGAAGGAGTGGGCCAGTGGATTTAAATACAATGCATTAACTGCCACCATGCGAGTTGCAGTAAATACCACTGTCTCTGTGCTGGCCCTCTTATGCCATTGGTATTATCTGATTGAGAATCCTTTTCATACGGACATCAGAATTACATTTTAAGGATCAGAATTACATTTTAAGGATTATGAGATGAAATACGCTTTTATTAAGAACATGGAACATTACAGCACAGTAAAGGCCCTTCAGCGCATGATGTTGTGCCAATCTATATAAACCTACTCCACAACAATGTAATCCTTCCCTAACTCACATTCGTAAACCTCTGTTTATCTAACAAATATGTACCTATCTTAGAGCCTTTTAAATGTCCCTATTGCTCCACCCTCCACACCACCCCTAGCAATACATTCCAGGCATTCAATACTCTGTTAAAAAAAATGTACGTTTTGAGAAAAGAAAAAGCAAGGGCCAGAAAACTTTGGTGGGGGTATCAAAAATGGTCCAAAGAGTAATGGTGATGTTGGGCAAAGTGTAAATCAGGAAATTAGATGTTAATGTAGTAAAAAAAATATTAAAAATAGGGACAGGAATAGGCCATCTGCCCTGTCAAGCCGGCTCCACGATTCAATAAGATCATGGCTGAACTTGTGCAATATTCATGGAATTTTTATAGCTAAATAGATTGGGAAAACTAAATTAGCAGTTTTAACATGGAGGATAAATTAAAGAAATATAAATGCGATGGTTATCTAGACTAGAATGTGTTGATCAACAATTTTGGATAGAACATTGTGCAACCTGAAAAGGACAATTACAGTAATAACGTTACAACTGAATTTTGCAGCTAAAGTTCTTTCAGGTTATGTTATTGTGTTTTATGTAAAATTTGAACGCAATTTAGTTCAAATCATAATCAGGTCATAAATCTAAATTAACCAAACTATGAATGTTTAAGGTAGGAGTAGATTAAAAGTAAACAAGAAATTAGCTAATATTTAAGGAACAAATACATAGTTTCCATAAATATATATCCCTTAAGGCAGAAGTGAAGTAAACAAAAATAATTTAGATGTTGCCACTATTCCTTTTAAAATAGTTAATAATCAATTTAACTATCTAGGAACAGGTGCCTAACCTTTTATTTAGGATTGTTGGGACCAGACACCTGCGTTGTTCAGAATCTTCTGGATTTCAGAATCATTTTGATTTTGGTCCCTTTAAGCAAATGCCTCGCTCCTAACCCTTGGCGATTGTCTCCCCCCCCCCCTCCCCGCCCCCCCGCCCACTCTGCCTCTCCCGGCCATCTGTCTGTTGCTGTCCCCAGCCCTCCAATGCATCCCCCACCCCCCCTAGCCATCTGTCACACCCCCCACCCCACCCCTGGGCTAGTGCCAGACTATTTTATGCCCTAGGCTGGGATGTGTGCAGGGCTGGGGGTGGGGGGGGGGGGTGAATGCTGACTGGGCTGGGGTGGGGGTACTGACCGGGCTGAGTGGTGGTTTGACTTGCACCATACAGGAGGCTTTCCACCCACCAGCGCATCAGTCAGGTGGAGATTGGAGGTGACAGGATGCCCCAGGAGCTCGGCCAAATAGGCAGCCAGCATCAACTGCTCAGAGCCAATGGCCTAGCGGGGCAGAAGGATGGACGCAAGTTGCAGAGCTGCAAAAGGAGCGGACCATCGGGGCGATGGAGCCGAGCGCCAGTGGCTTTTATAACACAGTGCTGTCTGTCACCCTTCCAAGTCCCGATGTAGCAGCAGGGGTGCATTGCTGCCGAGCCCGGAGTTTACGGAGCGCCGCACCAAATCATGGTGACAGCTCAATGCAGGAGTATTGGCGGTCTTCCTTATCCATAATCCCTTATGCAGCTGGAACTGCTCTGCCAGCACCAGAGCGGTTCCAGTTGCGTGGGGGAATATGGGTAAGGAAGACAGCCATTGCTTCTGTCTTGAGCTAGCCATTGCCTGCTTCTCTCCCAAGTGGTGCTGGGAGCTGAGAGTCCTCTTTCCACTGAAGGTTAGAGAGGGTGCCCAAGGGGGGCAAGACAGGAACGGAGGGGTGGGGGGGGGGGTGTATCTCTCTGAAAATGGAGAATTTTTAATTGGAAATTAACATTACTTATGTATAATGTCATTGACCGAAAAAAAGTACCGGTTTTTGGAGGTTGCCTGTGTTCGGAATTCCGAATAAAAGGTTAGGCACCTGTATTACCATTACTAAGAAGTTTAATAATTTGTTTAAAGAAAACATTCTTACCTTAATGAATCATGTCATGACATCCTTGACACAGTGGTCCCCTCTTTTGATGACATTAATTGGATGCATCAATATTATTAAGATGAATATCCTACCTACATTTTTATTTATTTTTCAAGCTGTACCAGTACTTGTTCCCAAATCCTTTTTTGATTCACTGGACTCTCTCATTTCTTCTTTTATATAGAAAAAAGAGTGCCCCCATCTTAAAACTTTTTTCTTTAAAATATAAAAATAATGGAGGTTTAGCATTGCCCAATTTTAGGTTTTATTGCTGGGAAGCCAATATTAGATATGTTTTGTTTTGATCCATCCTCAGGAACATCTAGGTGCTTTAAGATAGAGTAATTTAGAAATTAAATCTGCTAAGTTGTTCTTTCGATGCACCATTACCTTTCTTGACTTCCATATTATCTTATGATTTTGTTGTCAGAATTTGGTTTCAATCCAGGAAACATTTTGGGTACCATAGATTTTTATTAATTAATCCTATTCCTTCTTTTTACCTTCGGTTTAAGATACCGGTTACCATCATTGGTCAAATTTAAGTACCCAGTCTTTTCTAGATTTCTTTATTGACCAAAATCTTGCTCCTTTTGTACAATTATCCACCAAATTTGTAATATCAAAGCATCACTTTTTTTATTAATTAGAGGTTATGAGCTTCTTGAATTCTTTAATTTTGAGGCTCCCTCAAGATTTGGAACATATGATAGAGACATTTATAATTTTAAACCTGATCGCAAACTGTTGTTATCAGTCCTTTATGAACTACTTTTAAGATCTAAGTATAGTTTCCTGGTCAGAATTAAAAAACTACGGGAACAAGATTTTCAACAGTTAATTTCTGAAACTATATGGGACTCGATTTGAAGCGAGTGCATTCATCCACTCTTTGTGTTCGACACCCATTATTACAGTTTAAGGTAACCCACTATTCCAAAGTCCAATTAACTCTATTCTTTCTTCTAAATGTGATAAATGTATAACTGAAGAAGGAACACTGTATCATATGTTCTGGTTATGTCCCTCTCTCCAATTTTTGGGAAGGGGTATTTCATACCTTGTCTTTAGCTCTTAACTTTATTTTGACTCCTAAACCTTTTCTTGCTCTTTTTGGAATAAATGGGCCAACAGGTCTGATATTGACGGCTTCACATCCCATGTAGTTGTATTTGCTTCTCTTATTGCTAGAAGGGCCAAATTAATGAGAAGATGCCATCCCTCCCACTCACACTCAGAGGCTACCTGATATGATGGCATGTCTGACAGAAAAAATTAGATGCTTCACTACTGAAATTAATCTTAATTTTGTTTCCTTATTGGGTTTTTAATTATTTTCAAAATTCGTAAGGTGTTGTTTACTTTTTGCAGATGTAAAAATTGCAGGATTCAGTCAAGAAAGGAACACAAAAAGACACTTAATGTTTCTATAAAAATATTAAAAAAAGAAAAGATTGGCAGAAGTTGACATGAGTCCCCCACAAAATGGAATGGGAGAAATTACATTGGCAATTCAGGAAACGCCAGAGAAATGATATGAATATTTTGTATTTATCTTCATTGCATCCCAAAAACAGGGTGTAGACAACAAGTATAGAGTTAACAAGAATCTAAAACAAATACACAACAAAAAGAAATAGGGACTGAAAGACAATAAATTCATAGTACTTGATCATTTGCATTCCAAGGTCTGGATTGAAATGATGCCAGAGATAATGGATACACCGTTTGTCACCTTCTCAGATCTCACCTATCCTAGTATGGCTCCCAACTAATTGGAAGGTAGGTGAGAAGTATTCTCGCTGAATTCTCATGAGGCTTGACAGGATCTTGAAGGATTTTATCCCCATGTTGGGCTGTTCACAATCAGGGCATCCCTTCTCAAAATAAGATGTCAACTGACCATTTGGGACTGAAGCAAAAGACAATTTCATGCAGAGAGCTGATAATCTTTGCTCCTGACCCAAAAGCTGTAGGAGATGTGATGGGGACTATGTGTTCCAAAAATTCAAAGCATTTTTAGATACTAAGGGAATGGAAGGATATGGGATGAGCTAGGAAAAGTGGTACTGAGGTGAAAGATGAGCCATGAACTTGTTGAATGATGGACAAGTAGCCATATGGTCTTCAGATGCTTCTATTTCCCCATGATTCCTTATGTCCTTTGTGTCCTACGCACATCTCATTCTAAAGCTGGCCTCAGCACCAACTCCGAGTTAAGAAACAGGATACAATTTCATAAAGTCATAGTCACAGAGAAATACAGCACAGAAACAGGCCTTCATATTCAAGTTTATTGCAACATGTATTGAAAATGCAGTGATAGAAGTTTTGCAAGCAGACCAGAAAAATCTCTGTATAGAAGTGCAGAGTTACAGAGAGAGATCAATTGGTAGTGAGCAAAGGCAGTATAGTGTTACTATTTACGGAGTTTATTTCAGGGTCTGATAACAGCAGGGAAGGAATTGTCCTTGAATCTGGTGGTGCATAGTTTCACACTTGAAGAGAATATGGCCAGGGTGGAATGAATCTTTTAATATGTTGGCTGCTTTTCAAAGGCAGTGGGAGTTATAAATGGAGTCGATGGAGTGGGGGAGGGGTGTGTTGGTGGGGTGTGTGTATGATGGGCTGAGACATGTTCACCACCCTCTGCAGCTTCTTACAATCTTGGGTGGCACTGTTCGTGCACCAAGCAGTGACACACCCTGACAGGACGCAATCAATGGTGCCCTCTGAGTCTAGTGTACAAAATGAGAGCATGCAGTTGAAATCCATGTAGTTATACAAAGAATCTGCAAGCTCCACACATAGCAGAGGAGGTTTGGAACTATGGAACTACCTTCAGTGCAAGCCAACCATTTTGTATTCAGATTCTCAGCTTCACACCAGCCACAGTTGGCATGGATCCAATTTTTATTTGGTCCACAGCCTGGACAAAAATGGCAAGTGAACTTAGGAGGATTGGATTTGTTTCTTTATTTTAAGTAATGTTCATGCTTTTAATTAATTAAGGTCAATTAGATTGGTTTTAAATTCATATTGTTTGTCGTTTAAATTATTTAGTTCTTTTCAAATCCTTTAATCTTCAAAGGTATAAGAAATGAATGAAAAGGTCTTTTGTAAGACAAGCTGTCTGAAGGTCATTGGGACACAAACCTTTCAATCTACTTTCGGAGGCCTGGTGGCAGCTTACGTAGCACTGCACTTTGCAGGGCAGCCGAAACTCTGAGGCCTGGAGCTTGATTAGATCTGCGGAGCTGCAAGAGGTCAGAGCACCCTCTAGAATGATTTCTACCGGCTGAGATTAGTCCAGTTAAGCATGCTCAAGTCCAAACAGCCATGTATTGGTTTTACATGGTCACCACATTTTCAATTCACTCATAGTCTACGACTCCAAGCTCCAATCTGCCACAACTTTTGGGCTAATAATTCATTGCAAGACGGAGAGAAACAGTATCGTCAGAGGTCTCTTCAGTCATTGTTAAAGTGAGGCCAATGACGCGTTCAGACAAGCACCAAAATTCTTCTGCTTTTTATTTGATCAGTTATGATATTTTTCTCCCCCTTGTGTGTGTCCAGCATTTAATTGTTATTGTTCCTCTGTGTACTTTCTCAAATAGTCCACTTGTAAGATAATGGAGGCCATCCCAGTGCTGAGATGAATGCAAAACCAATTTGTCTTTTGTAAAGTAATTTCAGAGATAGTTATTCTGGTTATTTTTCTGCTTGCACACTTTTGTTCTCTGAATACAGGTTCTAATACGAGTTCTGCTGGTCAGACCATAATTAAATGCACTAACCTGAGAAGAGAAAAATAGCAGAACAGGTCAGCAGTAACATAATATTAAAACCGTTAACAAAAAGAAGCTGATCTTTTTTCTCTATTGATTCTGAAATGTCCATGGAAACATTCCAATAGTGTTAAATATTTTGCACGATCCCAAATGCTGATGTGTTTATTATTTTAAGAATCTGGTTATTTTTATTAGTGAGGCTAGCAAAACCTTTCAACTCTAAGCACTGGGTTTAAATTCAGCTTAAACTGATGTGATTACAGTTTCCACAGTCTGAGGGGAGAGTGGGTGGTGTGGCACTTTCTGCTTATTGACCTTTCACCTTTGGGTCATTAAGAGGTGTCTGTATACTGACTGCCTTTTTGAAGCAGTGCTTGGGGTGTAGAAGAACAAATGTCTGAACATGAACTGTGCATTTGTACACAGCAGCCAGGCACAGCCATAGGCTTCAGTTGAACTTAACGGTTCAAGCAGCCCTCTTGGTCACAGGGCAAATGCCAATTATGATGTTTCATACCTGCAAAGGCAGAGAAAAAATAATGGAAGGGGAAGATGATGAACAGAGATCTTGGCCGTCTTTGCCAATTGAAGGTACAAGTCAGTGTTGGCTAGCCACAGTTTATGGTATTAGTAATTAAAAACATCTGCAAGGTCTTCATCCAGATCTTGCTCCATAAATATTTTACTGCTACCTTTTAAGGTTTTTTTTATTGTCACATAATAATACGTTAAAAATGTAACATACACACTTTAATTTTTGTCTGCCGCAAGACTATGAAAGAGTCTCCTTGAGCCTGGTGCCCCTAAGAATAGGAGTAACAGAAGCAAAAATGAGTCCCTTTAGAGTCACTAGGTGGTTTCATGTCGAGCCTCTGCCTCAAGGCCGGCTAAATTTGTGGAGAAAAATTCGAACTTACCCTTTTATGGAGCAACACTAAAAGGCTGCTCTTGCGCTGCTTTCAAGAAGAGCGCTGCCTCGTGGTGTCCTCTGGAGCCGATGGAGATGGTGCGACTGGTGCCATAGTACCACCCGCTGAGTTGACGCCATTCACATGCGCTGAGCGTGGAAAGAGCCCTATGAGGGAGAATGGTGACCCCAGAGCAGGTAGGATCGTTGATTACGATGTTTTCAGCCAGTCTTTGTGCCCAGGCAGAAATCCTGTGCGCTGTTGGCATTTTAAAAATCCAGCTCCTCTGTCTTAGGCTGATGACGTCACCGTAATGTCATCAGCCCGTCCCTAGCTGACCGCTTGCAGCGCCAGTACATTCGTGATGCACTGTGCTCCGCCACTGAAACCACCTCGGAGAGGGATTGGAGTCGGCGCCTTGGGGCCAGTTGGGGAGCTTTATGGTTAAGTTTTCCAACATGAGGGCGGAGAATCTCCACCTTTACGTTCAGATTTTTTTGCTTTATGAAAGGGCCTGTTGAATGTCTGTGGATTTGCCTCCAACTCTCTGCAGCAGCACAGACCCCCCCCCCCCCCCAACTATTTGATTAATCAGCAACCCAATCTCCAGATTCAGAGCCCCTTTGGGAGCCCTTCTTGCTCTCAGCACCTTCTTGAATCCAGGCTTCAATATATGGTTCCCATGAGCCAGTCTCCAGCAGCGCAGCCTGCGTGGGTCCACAGGCCTTAAGTTGTCCGCAGCCTGTGTGGGTCCCTCAGCCTCTAAGCCCTTTGCTGGTCTGCTGCTGTGGTCAACATCCCTTGGGTCATCTTCTCTGCCTCTCCTTCTCAACAGGGGGTGTTCTCCCTGTCTCTGGTGCCCTGTGCCAGTCTGCTACTCCCGAGGAGTCTGCAACCCCTTATGGCCATTGCCGAGCACAGGCGCTGCCATCTTGGGCACAGATCTCAGGTTTGCAGGATTTTACTTTCAAACGCTGTCTGCACCTTCAACAGGCCATTTAAAGCCTATACTGAGCTGCCAATTTAGGCCCGGCCTGTTGAACCCTTAGGACCAATGCTGTGTTTCTACTCTCCGGTGTTCTGAATCTGCATCAGTAGCAGGAGTTGTCTATGAGGTGCTGCCCTACTAGAAATAATTTACCTAATTTGCTGCAAATTTTTATTTATTTGGTACATCTTTCCTTAGCTAGGCTTTATCACTGTGTGGATTATTTCTAGTTGAATCATGAGAAATTTATAAATGCTTACGTGAGATGCAAATCTTTGGGTGCGATGAATACAAAGGAGGAACAATTACGCTCGTCTTCCCAGACATATTGCATTTGAAATGTACCAATACAAGGGTTTTCCTCCAATTATAGATGCCTGAGAGAGGCAACAAAAAATACCTCATCAGAAAGATGACTTTGGAAAGTTATTATCTGATCTCAAAAGGTCATTATAAAAGCTTCAAGAGGGTGCAGTAGGTTGTTGACATTAAACAGCATTAACCTTTCGTTGTCCTGATTGTGATTTGAGATTTTACTGAGCTGGGGAACCTGCTCTGTCTTCAAGTGTCATTTCCATTCTGGAGATTCTGGTTGCATCCTCCAGAGGTTAGTGACTGGCCATGAAGAGACAACCTTCTTCTCATCTATCCAAATCTATGCTTTCTTATTTTAATCCAATTCTGCCCTCTCCTCTCTATTCAGTTCAACTCGTCCACCGCACTGAACTAAATCATTTTCCATCATCATTTTGACAAGTTCAATCAAGTCACTGAAAATTCTGTACTTCTCGAATTATAAAATCACAAATGCGGAAACCAATGAATTCTAGCACTAGATACAATTCTGCTCACTCCCTGAAGCTTCTCAAGAACAACAATATCCATATATTGGATAACATCTCCTGGAACCAGCACATTGCAGCAACAATGAAGAGAGCACATCAACACTTCAACTTTCTGAGAAATCTGAGGACATTTGTCACCAAATACTGTATCAAACATCTACAGGTGCTCCATGGAAAGAATACTGACTAGCTCTATCACGGGCTGGCTTGTAAATAAAGTGCCAGGAACGCCGAAGGCCTCAGATGGTAGCAAACATAGCCAAGTCCATCGCAGGCTCTGACCTACCGTTCACTGAAGACTTCAATTGCCTCAAGAAAGCAGCAAAAATCATAAAAGGCCCTCATCATCTTTGCACAACAATTTCTTGCCGCTATCTTTGGGTGGGGAAGGTACAGAAGCCTGAAGTTCAGCATCTCTCGGTTAAAGAACAGGTGTTTTAGGATCTTGAGCCTTCCCTTAACTTCCTAATCATAAACTATTTCAACACAACAAAGGAAATGTCTGCACCATTGAAACACCACTTTGTTTCTTGGTCTTCTGTAACTACAAATATTTATTATCTCTTTTCTCTTTATTGTCTTTCTGTGCAGTAATTTAACGTATACTATTGGAGTTTTTCCCCTTGGCTGCATCAGATAAGAATTTCAGTGCATATGTATATGTGTATGACAATAAACTCTTTGTTGCCTAATTCTCACCCTCAAACCTACCCTGTCCCCAGCAATTATATAAGGGAGCGAAACTAGGCTAAAAATCCAACAAATGGCTGGCTATAAGTAGTACATTTTCATGTTTATATTTAAAAGAGAAAGATGTTCAGTCTTTGTTTACTGCTTCCTCCACTTGGCTGCTATTTAATGGCAGGAACCTTTCAACATTTCAACATCGAATAAACACTAAAGTGAGTTTTAGCATCATCCAAAAAAATGTTCCTTCTTCGTCACTCATCAAAATCAACACATCTTTTAAATTTATATTAATCTATTTTGTGGCTGTGTAATTTGATGTGACTTTTTTTTAACTTGTCATTTTGTTATGACTTCAATTATTTTTGAATGTTTAACTGTTATATATCTACAACATTCATTGGAATGACTTTCATCTCCAACATCGAAGTACTCGAGCAGGCAGAGTCCGCAAGCATCAAATCCACGCTGCTGAAGACCCAACTGCGCTGGGTGGGTCACGTCTCCAGAATGGAGGACCATCGCCTTCCCAAGATCGTGTTCTATGGCGAGCTCTCCACTGGCCACCGAGACAGAGGGGCACCAAAGAAGAGGTACAAGGACTGCTTAAAGAAATCTCTTGGAGCCTGCCACATTGACCACCGCCAGTGGGCTGATCTCACCTCCCACCGTGCATCTTGGCGCCTCACAGTTCGGCAGGCAGCAACCTCCTTTGAAGAAGACCGCAGAGCCCACCTCACTGACAAAAGACAAAGGAGGAAAAACCCAACACCCAACCCCAACCAACCAATTTTCCCTTGCAACCGTGCCTGCCTGTCCCACATCGGACTTGTCAGTCACCAACGAGCCTGCAGCAGACGTGGACATACCCCTCCATAAATCTTCATCCGCGAAGCCAAGCCAAAGAAACAAAAAAGAAGGAAGAAAGAATCTACAAGTCACATCATTAAAGTTAATCTTACAAAAATCTAGACTCTTAGTGACCATGCTAATCATCTCCTTCAATTCAATGTTTTTATTCAACGATTGTTGGATAAATGTTAATTATTAACCCAGTCTGGCTCATTGGTCAGTGATATGGCCTTCGCTCTTATTGATTCTAAACGTTTTGCCCCAGAAGACTCCAGTGTATGTATTCAAGGAAACTTTTCTAACTTCACATCCCAAACTGAAAATTAAAATCCAAATTAAGAAAATTAAAAACAACTTTGTACGTGTTATCGGATTTTATACCTTTATAATTGATATCTTTCACTATATAAATTGCTTTGAAAAGGTCTGGAATTAACCCCAAAATAGGTTTTAACAAAAGGATGAAAGGAAATGAGAGAGAGAAAAAGAAAGGAAAACATTTATACTGTGCTTGATGCTCACTTGGGTGTGAAAATGAAATGTATTTCAAACTGTATTCACTTGCTATATAGGAAATATGGAAACTAATTAATGCACAGCAAGTTCCCAGAATAACCACATAATCTTTTTGAGCAAAGTTGATTGAAGGTGGTGTCTTAAGAAAGCAGCCGCTATCCTCAAGGACTCCTACCACCCAGGCCATGCCCTCTTCACTCTGCTACCATCGGGGAAAAGAAGCCCGAAGACAAGAACTCAGCGGCATAAGGACAGCTTCTTCCCCACTGCCATCAGGTTCCTGAATAATCACTGAACCATAGACACTACCTTACTTTGCTTTTGCACCATTTTTATTTAATTTGTAAGATGGTTTATGTGAATGTTTGTACTGTGATGCTGTGGCAAAACAACGCGTTTTGTGACATGTTCATGACAATAAATTCTGATCCTGATATATTAGCCCAGACACTTTCTTCTCAAAATAGTACAATCTGGTCATTGAACCCATCTGAAAGAGAAGGTATGGTCTTGTTTAATTGCTGCATTAAATATTACTCTGTCTTCAACATAATAGAGCCAAATTCATTCATCCCAAGCATCCCCGAAACTTGGCATCACACCCTCCTCTGCAATTGGATCCTGACCTGCAGGATGCAATCAGTAAGGATTGGTGACAGCACCTCCTGCAAAATCACCATCAACACAAAGGTTTCATGAGGCTGTGTCCACTGCTGTTCTACACTCATGACTGTATGGCCAAATGCTGATGCAACTCCAACTATAAATTCACCATCAGAAGTAGGAATTCACCATACATAACAGAGAGCTTGCCTTGGACATCCATCCCCTAAAATGATAAGGAGACAAAACGACTTGATTCAATGTGTAAAAACAGCTGACGCATTTTTCTTGTTTATTTTCCTTTGTGTGAAGATATTGTTTTATGGTTTTATTGTATTGTATATGTTGAATATTTATGGCTTTTGGAGGGGGGGTGGGAAGAGGGGAGGGAGGGAAAGGGAGAAAAAAGGGAGAAAATGCCACTGTGTATATTTAATGAGAAACGTATTATGTACATATTTTGGTTGATTTGGTTCACAGTGTAAAAAATATTTTAAAAAAGTAGGATTTTAAACAATGGTGAGATGGAATATAGAAGGGAAATAGAGAGACTAGTGGCTTGG
The DNA here is from genome assembly GCF_036971445.1 of Narcine bancroftii. Lineage (NCBI taxonomy): Eukaryota > Metazoa > Chordata > Chondrichthyes > Torpediniformes > Narcinidae > Narcine > Narcine bancroftii. Next base: position 18,314,762 of record NC_091476.1, on the reverse strand, counting down.
TGCCAGAACAACAACCTCTTAATATCAGCAAGACTAAAGGGCAGGACATAGATTTCCAGAAGCGGGGTAGCGCTTACTCCTTGTCTAGATCTCTGGCATTGAGATAGTAAACAATTTTAAAATTCCTTTATGTAAACATCTCCAGTGACCTATCCTGGTCCACCCAACATTGACATGATGGTCAGAAAATGCCCCAGTGCCTCAGCTTCCTCAGAAGCCTGAGGAAATTTGGCATTTCAGCTGCGTCCCTCAACGACTTCTACTGATGTGCCACAGCATGTGGTGGTGCTGTCTTGCTGTCATAAGGAACGTGCTGTTCAAAAATTGGTAGCTTACTCAGGTTGCTATTCAGATAAGCACCAGTTGGAGGGCTCAAACACCAGGCAACTCTCAAGTACTGCATCTTTCTGGGTTCCACAATGGACTTTGGATAATCATGTGATATTTTGAAGGATATTCAATTTGATGCTAATGGTAAACTCAACAATACAGAAAGAATTGAGCAAGTTAGATCACAAGGGTGCTTTGGAAATACCCACAGACACTCTATGAGAAGGTTTGGTTCTTTAAATGATGAATCATTCATCAGCTGCTCTTTTGACTACGTGATTTTAGTTAGCACACAATAACGTTGAAACAGTATTACTTTTGTACTAAATTTCAAACTGGGTCACCAATCCTGATCTATCCATCTGACCACCAGAACAAGGAAGGACCACTGTACACTTCCATGCCCCTGAGGATCCTCTACTTTTGGTATCTGAGAATGACATGCAGGCTGCCTTCAGGAGAATGAATCCAACAAAAGCATCCGGTCTAGACTGAGTACACGGCTGAATACTGAAAACCTGTGCTGACCAACTTGCCAATGTATTCACAGATACCTCAACATTTCATTCCAGCAGGGCATGGTTCCCATCTTTTTCAAACATAGCCCAATTATACCAGTGCCCGAGAAGAGTGTGGTAACAAGCCTTAATGGCTACCATCTACTCACGCCCACAGTGATGAAGTGTTTTGAGAAGTTGGTGTTGAAGCATATCAACTCTTGTCTGAGTGGTGATAAGGTTCCATTCCAATTTGCCTGCCACAGCAACAGGTCTATGGCACATGCCATCTCAATGGCTCTACACAAAGCCATGGTACACCTGGACAGCAAGGATGCATTTATCAGCTATAGTTTGGCATTCAGCACCATATCATCATCCCCTCAAAAGTGAACACCAAACTTCAAGACCTGGGCCTCAATATCCCACCGTGTAATTGGATCCTGGATTTCCACACCTTCAAACCCCAATCAGTGAGGATTAATAAGAACATCTCCTTGACAATCTCCATCAATAATGGAGCACCACAGAGCTACGTATTTACCCCCTGCTCTTTGCACTTTACACCGATGACTGTGGCTCAGTACGACAACAACATCATCTACAAATTGGCTGATGATACCACGGTAGTGGGTTGTATAAAAAGGAGTGATAAGTCAGCGTACAGCAGGGAGGTTGAAAACTTGGTTGAAGAACAATCTTGCACTCAATGTCACCAAACCCAAGGAGCTGATTGTAGAATTCAGGAAGGGAAAACCAGAAGTCTATGATCTATTGATTATTGGGGGATCAGAAATAAAGCAGATGAGCAAATTTAAATTCCTTGGAGTTACTATTGCAGAGGACTTTTACTGGACCCAACAGTTTAAGGTCATTGAGAAGAAAGCACATCAGTGCCTTTATATCCTCCAGGGTTTTTGGAGGTTTGGTGTGACATTGAAAACCTTGTCAAACTTCTAGAGATGTGTTATGGAAAGTGTGCTGACCAACTTCATCATGGCCTGGTATGAGGACACCGATACCTCTGAGTGAAAAGCTTGGCTAAAGATAGTGAGCACAACCCAGTAAAATGCATTGAGAAAATCTACTGGGATGCTAGCAGCAACAAATATCAAGGTTTCACTCAGTTCTCGCTCCTGCCATCAGCAAAGAGGCAGAGATGTCACAAGGTTCATACCACTTGCTACTCCTCCTCTATTAGACTCCTAAACAACAAACTCAATCAGAGACTCATTTAAAGACTCTTACTTTTCATTATTTATTATTGAATATTTTTTCTGTGTATTACACAAGTCAGTTTGTTTCATTTCTTTCTTTGTTTACATTTCTCTCTTTGTATACTTATCTTTTCTTGAGTATAAGTGGAAATTCTGCCTGCCCCGCAGGAAAAAGAATCTCAGGGTTGTACGTGATGTCATGCATGTACTCTGGCAATCAATCTGAATGTTGAACTCTTTCGGTCTGAGCCTCCCATTCCTCACCAATGAATGCTCAAAATAACAAATGAATACATTTTTTATACTTTTGCTTTTTTAAAAACTTTTGCACCTTATAGTTTTGCTTGTTCTCTGTGTGCACAGTCCGTCGTGTACATTTATTTATTTGTTTATATGCATACATTGTGTACAGTACTTTTTGCACTACCAATAAAGGTCATTCTGCCTGGCAGGAAAAAGAATCTCAGGGATTAATGTGGTGTCATTTAAATCAATAAATCTGAAACCTAAATCATTGAAAACGACGATTCCGCCTCAAAACTGCAATGCATATCAAAATGACTGATATGATAGAGGAGATTAATTAAATTGCCTTCCATTCATTTTTTATCCAAGTGCCAACTCATAGTGCTTTTAACAAAAGGTGGTTCATCAGACTACGACCATTACGGTTCCCCAGGTACTTCATTGGGAACAGGTGGTGCTGATTTGGTGGGGATCACATACAAATCTCAAAGACTTTTTAAAGCAAAAAAAATAAAGGCAGATATCCTCTGTCTTTACATCGCTTCACTTACCTTCATAAAAGCTCCGAGGGCAGATTCAACAAGTGAACTCCGATCCATCTGGAGGGTACACTCAGAGGTGGAGCGAGGTCGCTCCACATTTTCCACTGAAAGTGCGGCAAAGGGGCACTCGGCAGTGAACCCACCATGAGTCTAGGAATGTTCATATCAGTGGGCTAGGTTAAAGTGCTCTTATCTGCTCTTCCATTGCCATTTTGGGTATAGGCCACTTTCCCTTCTTGGCGTATATGTTTGATGTCACGCCGACGGGCAGCGCAACTGCAACTCTTGGCCCACCTTCCTCAGCTCCAGAAGAGGGTTCCCAACCCTGCTCAGTATAAAGGCAACACTGGATCAGCCTTCTACCCCTCCACCTTTTTTTTATTGAGCTGGCTTTAATATGTGGTTGCCCATAAAAAGGGTATTGTTACGATCTAGCTTCAAGTAGACAATGTCTAATGAATGATTTTAAAGCATTGCTTCAAACCTTCCAATCTTCTGAGTTAGACAGCTCCTCCTGTCTCATGTTTTACAATGTCTTCCAACCTCCTTGTTTGAATTCCATCTTTTAGCTGACTGCCGGCTCTCTCATATCCTGCATTTCTTCAAGCTGCAATAGAGATATGCTTTTGTCCTCGCAAAGTTACAGAGTTCAGCAACAATCAGATAAAAAAATATCCTTTCAAGCTCAAACAGATTGCAAATTGTTTATTTGGTTTTGGAATTCTTCAGATTGCTACACTCGGTAGCTGAGCTGACTCCTAATTAACACAGCCTGTTCATTTATTACTTTTTAGCCTAAACTGACCCTGAGACAATTCTGTATAAACTGGGAGGGTCCAGTTTACCAAATAACCACCGAACTGCCTGGTGTGCTAAGGAGAATTCAGGCTGCATATCTCTTCTGTGATGCATATGGCAGCAGGTTGTTTCCTCTCATCAGTTTCAATGTCTTTGTGTTCTGAAGATGAAGATATGGGTTATTTTCCTTTTGTTGTGGCTATTTACTAGCACTTACCGGAATGTGGGCTTGTAAAATATTATAAAAACAAGAAAGTGCTTGACTACCCTGTCTTGCATTGATGAACATAATTTTCACTGTCACTCGAGATCCTTGAATGAAAAATGATTGTTTGAGTGTCCAATGAAGATTGCCAGTCTAATGTTGAACTTCTTTCAGTTGGAGACAGGAAATTAAAATTGAAAAAACAATCTGGAGAAATTTAATTTAGCTCAAACCATCATGCCACAATAAAAATGTCACTGACAATTCAATACCCACCCTTATACAAATTGTTCTGCAATCCAGTCCAGATACAAATATTTATTTCAGGTATTTCCTTGATATTTCTCCTCATCAGCTGTTATAACTTTAGGAAAGAGATCCATTTAGAGGAATTGTGCAGATTTTCAGCTGAAGGAAACATCCTTGATTAGAAAAACTCCCAAGGAGTTCTCTAACTCCTAGAAAATTGCAGTACACATTTCTTTCTCTACTTGATCTATCCATGCCAAACCACCTGGTCCCATCCTCTACTCTTTGATATTACTTTCTCCAACAACTATTTAATTATTTTAAGATGTTATGGACTTTACATAATCAATCTGACATTCAATCTCAAGATTATTTTTATAACCTCTTTTTTTTCTCTGGTTATAGTAACTGAGTACTATTCCATAATTGCCTTGCCGGTCAGTAGCAACAAACATTCTTATATAATCTGAAAATCTTGTAGCTCTCTTTCAGATCACTGTCAATCTTCTCTGAAAACAACTCCACTGACTGACTCTCTTCTTAACACTTACCCACTTTCTCCTGACAGCCAAATACATTGATGTTGCACTTTTCAGTTGTTTATAAATCCTACCTTTCCAATTCATTGTTAGTTCAGTATGATGTCTTCATTAAAAAAAGACAATTAGAGGATATGAGGTAAATATAAAAGCCAGGTATTTATTTCCCCCCCCCCCACAAATGTTAATCTTTGTTAGCAAGGTAACATGAAATAAGAAATTTTGAATGAAAATTGATCATTTGCAATGTTATCTACAGAAAATGTTTAGCTTCTCAATGGTGGTGTAATCAAGATATTCTAAAGGCCAAACATACCTCTGGATTCTGTTCTTTGTCTTGAGGTTGGAAACTAATTTCTACTTAACTTTTATAACCTGTTTATTTCACCTTTAATAATCTTTGTCTCCTTGTGTGTCTACATACCAAAGTCCCACTGCTCTCTTATTTAATTTCTTTTTTTTTAATTATTTCAAAATATATGGCTGCTCAGTAATAAAAGGTCATCTATCTTTGAGGCATTTGCCCAATTAGATCCATCTATGAAGTCTCTATTGGCATACCACCAGTATTATATCACAGGTCCCTTATCATGCATTGATCCTGTTATGCATTTGGAAGGTGCTATCTCTGTCTTTGGTCATTTGAATTTTCCTTTGCAAGCATCTTACTATTTAAAATCCTACATTCCTCTGTATGATTACCTTAGCCATCTCATTTGAATTCTGAAAACCATTAATCTTTCTTCATATTCAAGCTTCTAATAACTTCTTTATAATTTCAGACATATTTTAACTGTCTTAACCTGAGCAGCATGAGAGCCAAGTGATTTTTTGCATGTATCAGGCCAGTGTTCCTTTAAAGGTACACAAAAACTGTCAATGCTGGGATCTTGAGTGAACAAAGAGAAGCTGAAGAAACTCAGTGTGTCAGGCAGCCATCACAGAGAGAAAAAAATCAGTCAACATTTCGGGTTGGGTCCCTTTATCAAGGTTTCATCTCAATAAAGGTTCCAGATCAGTAAAGTTGGGTGACCATTTCTACACATGGATGTTTACTCAGCCTTCCAGCTAAAACTGGCCGCAATTGGAAACTGATCATTTAGATAGCAGAAGAGCATCCCTAAATTGGATTTCTATTACAACCCACGAACCCTCACAGCTATCTGAATTATATCTTTTCCCCTCCCTTTATGAAGATTTCCACCCTTTTTTTATAATTCCTCTGCCTCCACCACTTCTATTCCAGGATGAGGCCTTCCAGTTCAGAACATCTGAAATGTTCTCTTTCTTTAATGCCCCTTTACTGTCATTGACAGTATTGCATCCCTATCTCCTCAATTTCTTGTGTGTCTGCACCTATCCCAGCTTGACCCAAGCAGTACAAAGACATTGTCTCTCTGGTTTTCAATTTCCACCCCATCAACTCCCACATCTGACTCATTATCCTTAATACCCACTTCAGCTCAATATCGCCTCCAGCCACATCTTCACTTCTATCTGTTCTGGATGAAGGTAAGTCTCTCCCTAGTCTCCTTTTCCCTTCCCAGCCACTCTTTCTCCCCTTTGTCTCTTCCCACTGTAACTGCAGAAAGAGAAAAACCTGTCCCTACTTCTCCTCCCTCACCTCCATCCAGATTCACAAACAGACCTACAAAGTAAGGGAGAACGGGGGCCAGGGAGGGGAAAGGGGTGGGGGGGGGAAGGGGGAGTTAGTGGCGTACTGTAGCTAGGTTCTGAGGTCAGGGCCAGGCGGAAGGAAGGCGAGTGGGTTGAGACCAGAACAGGGGGAAGGGGGGGGGGTGGGTTGAAGCCAGAACAGTGGAAGGAAGGGGGGAGGAGAAAAAGAGGGAAAAAAAAGACCTACAAAGTAAGGCAGAACTTTACATATACATTATCCAACTTAATCTACTACACTCAGTGTACCCCTCGACAGTGACCTCCTCTACTTTGGTGAGACTACGTCATTGAACACCTTCGAATTTACAGAAACAGAACTAATGACATTTGGTGGATTTGAATTTAATCTTTCTGAAACCAACCATTTAACTCCCCCACCATTCTTACTACATGTATGATTTTGGGCTCATCCATTGTCAGGGTGAAGCCAAACATAAACTTAAGAAACAGGTTCAGCAATGTTCATGTGTGCAGGCTTCAGTCTGCCTTGCGTAAAAGGTTCTGGTTGACCACCAATGTCCAATAGCGCTTCTGTAGCCCCTGCAGCCACACAGAGTCCAGTCCAAACCAATGACAACCCGAGCTCCAGATCCAAAGCTCCGACACGGTTAGGAACCTTTCAGTGCTCCCTGCACCCTGATTCCAATGCCTGGTACCCCTCCAGCCAGTTCAAACCAGTCTCCAGCAGCCCTCAGCTTCCGCGGGTTCCTCGCCTTGAATCGCCTACAGCCCGCTGCATGCACTGGTCCCTCAGCTGCAGAGCCCCCCCACCCCCCACTGGTCCACCGCTGTGGTCACCATCACCTCTGCTTCTCCCTCTCAGACAGTGTATGATCTTCCCATCCTCTGGTGCTCTGCTCCACTCCTCCACTTTCCTGGTGTCTGCAGCTCTTCGTGGCCGCTGGAAATTAATAGGCGCCGCCATCTTGGGCCCAGACCCGTGGGCGTGGGATTTCATCTGAAAACAATGCCAGCTCCCTCAATGGATATTCAAAGCCTGGGCAGAACCAAAGGCAGTCAATGGGGCAGCTGGACCACGTGGGAGTACTGCATCTCCACCCCCTCACTCCCCGTGGGTCCACACCAGCGGCAGTACTGACGTTACAGTAACTCCATCAACACCACCGTACTCATTGGAGTTGTTGGCCTGGAAGAAGATCCTAATGATGGTTCTCTTACCTTTCTGGAGAATTCTGAAGAACTTAGAGAGACTGCATTAATGACATTTTTCCAGTGAGGTGCCTGCTGTAGGAAGTCCTAGTCTCAGAAGCATACAGGAGGACAGAGATCACTTTTTTTTTGTTAGGTCTGAGGTCTCATTCTTCAAATACCCTTTTCCTCATTTGACAAAAGATTGTGCTTTCACATATGACAAAGTACTGACTAGCAAATGTGAAAGGTGACCCGCAAGTGAATCCTCATAGGTATCACTTAAAGTGAAAATTGGATACTTGGTAAAGGATTTTCTAAGCTAACTACGTTGGTTGGGAATAATCTGTTGCCTCAGCAAACTGTAAATATAAAAGATGAGACAATAAGTAAACCAGCCTCCAGTCTTATCAGTCTGGGTGGCCATTATCTCAACAGCAACTAGATTATCTCTCAGCTCAAGGCTCCACTCAGGAACCTGACACAAAAGTAATGATCGAACAAAACTCCTCACTCAATAGCCCTTTTAGATAAGAAAGAAACACAGATAAATATAGAAATTGAACATAAACCATCACATTTTAAATTGCTTACACATGACGGTAGTTTTGTGGTTCCTATGTACCCATAGCAACTCTTCTCCTCATAATTCTTGAACAGAATATGTCATAACTAAACATTGAGAAATATATTTCAAAATTCAATTTGAGATCCATGCTCACATAAGAATTAAAATGCCATTTTGCCGTTTCAGATGGTACACATCTATTACATTAGTCTTTCCCTTGACTGGAGTCATTAAATGTGTTATCCTACATTCCCAGCAGGAAGCAGGATTTTCAGGTCAGAGACTTGGAAGTACAATAGTGTAGCCTTGTCTCTGACCCATATTTCTCACCAATGCCCCCTCCCCACTGAGTCTGGAGATTGTGGGAATTAACACTTAAATTCCAACCGATAGTTCTCCCCTGACATCTGGTATCGAATGTACACATACAAGCCCTGTTGTCCATAACTCATTTGCAGCATTCCACACCAGTGATGGGACAAACTATTTTTACAGTCACTCAGAATGCTGTGGGTCGTCCTATCACGGTCACCATCCAAGTGAATTGCTTTAATGTAGAGTACAAAGAAGAAGAGTCAAGGAGGAATACTTAGGAGAGGTTAAGAAATATCTTTGGGATTGATAGGTGTAAACCAAGAAGGTGGTTTCCTATAATAAAATGCATTATAAAATATATTATAATTGCAAACATTGAGGAAAAGGGACCTTGGAAGAGGAGGGTGGGTGGGCTAAATTAGAATGCTGGAAACAGGCATTGGAATTATGGGTTGGTGTAAAACCATGGCTATTTAACTAGGTATAAGTAGCGTGGAAAATTCACACCTTGACATTGAACACAACTTCAATGATTGACCACTGTTAACTGTAATTTTGCTGAAATCATCTATAATTCTTCTGAAATAAACACAGCCACAGAGGTAAAGGAAATCGCTCTGTAGGTCTTTGGGGCTTTCTTGATGTCGTGGCGAAAATGGGCGCCCCAATTCGTATGCTCAGCGATACAAGGTGGAGAGAACGAAGGGTGAGGAGAAAGTCCTCATGGCAGTGGGAGGAGCTAAAGAACAAGATGAATGACAGCCTCAGAGATGCAGAACCAGAAGTATAGTAACAACGAAACATGGTAAAACCAATCAAATTCCATCTCCATCAGCCTTATGTACAATAATCCTATTGATATCTCTATCATTTAGGGCTCCAAGCCACCATTCAATTACCCCACACACTCTTCTACAATTAACAGTGACACATCACCCATATATATTGACAAAGTCTCGTTAACACACTTCCCTTTATTTATACATTTATTTCTTTTAAATTTAGACATAGAGCATGGTAACAGGTTCTTTAGGCCCACAAGCTTGTGCTGCTTAATTACACCCAATTGATTTACACGCCCGGTCCGTTTTCGAATTGTGGGGGGAAACCTGAGCACCAAGAGAAATGCGGTAAAGAATCAAACTAATGAAGGACATGCCTGCAGCAGCTGATCATGATCATTGAAAATCAAGGCATGCTGAGAACTAATCCTTCCTCTTTATGTCACCGACATTCTACAATTGCCGTAGGTTTATGCTGCAGGTGTTGTTGGCATGCATTTCTTACCTGTGCCTTCCCCTCTCTCAGTAATCCTTCCCTTGTGCTTTTCTTCTTTCACACACCATTGCACTCCCACCTGGCCAGGTACAAGCGACAGAGCAGCGTGGAGAAATGAAAGGAGCATCTCATCATTCATTCTGAGAATCACTGTCACCTGCTCAGATACTGTCGTAAAAGTTCTGCAGCTGGAACAAGGAGGGAAGGAAAGTCTGCAAGGTCACACATTACATAGTTTTCAGAAGATTCACTAATTTGCTGACTGCATGAATATGGTGAGTAACACACTGCTGCATTTTTTAACATCATGTTATTCATCTGCTCTGAAATGTTGTAGTTCTATTCCCATTTACTAAAACTGTGGATGAACTTGAGGGATATTGTACGGAGAAATACCATAAATAGTGGCTTTGCATATTAGGAAATGGCTGAACATTTGTCTGGAAATTGAAATTTGCCTTCTTTTGGTGCACTCTTCTTTTCTTTTCTTTCTTCTTTGGCTTGGCTTCGCGGACGAAGATTTATGGAGGGGGTAAAAAGTCCACGTCAGCTGCAGGCTCGTTTGTGGCTGACCAGTCCGATGCGGAGAAATACCATAAATAGTGGCTTTGCATATTAGGAAATGGCTGAACATTTGTCTGGAAATTGAAATTTGCCTTCTTTTGGTGCACTAAAGCATGTACATGTAGTAATGTCCAGGACAGTACTGTAAATGTCGTATTATTCACAAGTACTGAGGAATAGTACTGTGGTATTTTACAGACAGATTCATGCATTTAAATCACACCTCATCAATTTCGATTGGGAAATGCATCTTTAGTGCACTGATTACAACTCTCAGCCCTCCCTATGTACAATGAACTGATCTGATTAACTCCAATCCAGCAACTGGCTCCAAGCTAATCCAAGCTACAGTTTGATTAAGTGGTCAATAATTATTGCATTCAGATCATAAAACAGGGATCAATGAATTACTTAATGCCATCCTCACAATTGAAAAATGGGATTCATAAACTCGGTTCAGAGGACTCCAATGTGACAGTAAAAATATTTAATTTTCACTCCAATACTAAACACTGTTCTTTTGAGTTAATAATGAAGCTTGTAGGGATCCAAGATGGTGTTAGAGGAGCGTTAGTTGGTTTCTAGAGCTCCCCAGACAGTTTAATATAAAAGTCAGAAAAAATAAGAAATTCCCCCAGAATTTTAATAGGAAAGGATAAAAATAGCACAAGAAGGAGGAAAAAATGTTAAGAAGAATGGGAAAGAAGACAAAACATTGATTTCAGAAAGAATGGGAAAAATAAAGAACAGGAAGGACTCACCCGACCACAAGGCCGACGACAGCACTGGAGTCAGGATCACAACATCATGACCTCTGTCAGGACAAGAACTCCCCTGGGCTGATCTGAGAGGAGGTCAGCAGGTAGCAGGAGTGCGGTCTGAAGCGCTGTCGGGCATTGTCAACGGGAAGGCCCATACATGAGGGAGTCGGGCTGAAGTGGTGATGGCAGCGGCGGTGATGGACAAGGGAATTCAATGAGTTACAAAAATGCAACGGGTTTCACCTGGGGATCAAGAGGAGGCTGCTTGTCAAGCTCAGTCGGGAAGTCGAGTCATTGAGCCAGTGGGAAGCAGGAGTGGCGAGGCCAAAGAGGCGTTGGGAATGTAAGGCAGGAAGAAAGGCTGGATGACTCGATGTCGGAGAACAAGGTGGATGAGTAAGATGGAGGAGAGGAGGAAGACCACGGGGGAAGGAGAAAGATGTTAAATAGAGAAGAACAGAAAAAAAAGGATGTAGAGGGCTTGATGCCCTCTATCAGGGACATAATGGTGATCATTGGGGAGATTAAAAAAAACATTGAAAAATTTCATGGCAGGTCAGGGGTGATTAAGGAAAGGCTAGATAATGACAGAACGGGTGACAGAAGCAGAGGAAAGAATTGAGAGGGTGGAGGAAAAGTTGGATAAGAGGATGAAATGGATGTTCAGGTGAGGGAAAGGGAGAGACTGTGAGAAAAGATGGATTATTTGGAAAATTACAGCAGGAAGAATAATATCAAGATTGTGGGGATGAAAGAGGGTATGGAAGGGAGAGACCTAATGGGGTTCTTTAAAAAGAGGATCCCGGAGGTGCTGGGGAGGGAAAAAATTGGGGAAGATTTGGAATTAGAGGGAGCCCACCAATTTCTTGCGCACTCCTGCCCCCCCACCCCCCCCCACCACCCCCCCACCGCCCAGGTCCAAACCAATGACACTGCTCTGTCCTGGTTAGATTCCTTTGCTACCAGGACAGAGAGCAAGTTTTACGGATGGCAGCTTTGGGAACAAAGAAAAGGAAGGGTCCAGTGGTCCATGAGGGAGTAAAAATATTTTTTTACCTGGACATTCGTGCGGTGCTTTTAAGGAGGGAATTAGGTGTGGTGTGGAGATTGGATCCTTTATCCTTTCAACTTGGCTGTGTACAAAGTTGAAATTCTTCTGGGTGGACCTGGGGAACATTCTGAAAAAATTACAAAGGTGGATTTTCCACAGGATTCAGAATTGTACCTTCTGGGAAACATTATGGATGTCTGTTTTAAACTGTCCAAGTACCAAAGTAGCTAGGAAATGTATAGCAGTCACGTGGAAGTCCAACTCCCATCTATGTATAACACGATAGAATATGGAAATGCAGAGTTGCATTTCCCTGGAGAAAATCATGTACAATTTAAGGAAGAAATATGACACATTCATTAGAGTGTGGCAACCCTATTTGAAACTCAGGTATATTTCACCCTTCGGAATAAAGGAAATGAAGTAACCCATCCCAGCAAGGAAACGATCAGGATCAAAGAAGTGGGATGTGGTGCAGATGATGGGCTCTTGTTTTTTTTGTCCCTTACCCCTTTTTATTTAAGTAGCTGTGTTTTATTCAGTTTTTTTTTGAAAGGGTCGTTGGCCTCACTGGTGTTTGTGAGTTTTTTTTTTGGTTTTCTTTGTATTTATATAATTTATATGATTTTATTCTTGGTTGTATTGGGGCATGGTGGGGGAGGGGGGAGGGGGGAGAAACAGACCCAGGATATGTTGCAAGGATTGTAAGAAAGGGTATTGTTCTCTGAATTTATCTGAGTCTTTGAAAATCAAAAATAAAATATTCAAAAAAAGAAGCTTGTAGGTTTTCCCCAAAAGCTCTAATTTCTGCTAGCACTGCTTGACCTGTGACATCATTAACTGTGTGACTGAAGTGTGCAAATGCCAGCCTTGTTAAGGTGAATCATCTTAGGAAGTGCCCTGACAAAGTTCCCAAATGATGGCACAATCAGATAAGTGCAAAATGGGGCTTTGCGTAAATGAGAAATCTTGATTGCTATGTTAATTTTCATTCATTATATTTTGCACTTAAACTCAGCTGCTTGTTCATTTTTGCACTAAGGTTAACATGATAAAGATTTCCTCTACTTCTTAAAAGGGAAAATGATACTTGACATATCTTTGGAGCCATCTTGGTGATGGAGGGCTTGACCCAAAACTTCATTTTACCTTATGTTAATTTCAGGCATAGCCAATCTCTCTGTTTATTTCACACGATAAGCTTTTTCCCTCAGTATTATTGCTAGGTGAAACTGAAACAGCTTTTTCATTCCTTTGGTATTCTGATATGGTAAAAGAGAGAAAAAAATTCTTACCTTTTGAAGTTCCACGGCATAGTTAGCGTAGCGGTTAGTGTTAAAGCGCCAGCAATCGGGACTGGGTTTCAAATCCTGCGTCGTCTGTAGTTTGTACATTCTCTCTGTGTCTGTGTGGGTTTCCACTAAATGCTCCGATTTTCTATCACCCTTCAAAACATACTGGGGGGTTGTAGGTCAATTGGGTGTAATTGGGTGGCATGGCCTGTTATGTCTAAACTTTTTAAAAAAATGTAAATATCAATTTGATGCTATAATAGTTAAAATTAATTCAAGTATGAGCTGAGTTTATGCTCAACTTAAAATTGTGAATTTAACATTTAGAAACTATTATTAACTCAATACACAAACATGCTGGAGAAACTCAGTAGATCAAGCAGGATCTATGGGAAGTAAAGGGTAGCCAATGTTTCAGGCCTGGACCCTTTGCCATGTACCTTATGAAGGGCCCAGGCTTGAAATGTGGATTATTCATTACTTCCTGCTGATTTTATCCAGCATGTCTGGGTATTGCATTCGACCTCAGTCCTCAGCATCTATCGACTTACATCTAAACTCTTTTAGTTCATCAAAAATTATTTTTGAATTGTTCATGTTTGTAGCCTCCCCAAGTGTCCAGAGGTGCATACATTTTAAGTGCTTAGTTAGAATTAGTCACAGAACGTGATAAAATATAACTGCATCTTTGCTTGTGTTTTCTTCCTGCCCAGTCCCACTGTTGGTTAAGTCCGAGCTTGAGCAAGAACCCCTGACAAGTAAACATTTGGTCCATTAGAAAAAGAATCAACTCGTTAGTGATATAAAAATGCTCAATTTATCCATGAGAAGTCTTGTAGCCAATTCATGCTCTGTGATAAGTTTGTAAGGTTGACATTTTTAGCATCTAGTGCAAGCATCTAATGCAATTTTAGGCATGTACGTTATGTAAAATATTGCCTCCCAAAATTCCTCACCTCCCATTTATGTGTCAGGTTTTCTGAGATCTGGGAAACCAGGCCAGTTAATTAATGCAAAAGGCTTGAATGTGTTTTTTTTTTAATTCATTATTGATGTTTTTACAGTTTTATTAATATTTCAAAAAAATCAGATACTTATGTCCATTGGAAAAAAGTTCAATCAAGAGATGCAGTAAAACTCTCTGATGAGTGCAACTCACTCAAGATTTAGTAACACCGGAAAATGCCGTTTCCAAGTGCTGTTTGAGATTTTAAAAATTTTAGAATTCGTGCTGAACTCAATTCTGTCGTTAAATTTCTCCCAATATGTCTAACATGTAAAATTAAGCAGTGAAAGGTTTTGTTCAAAGTACCGCCACTATTTAATGAGTATGTTTTTCTGTCTCGCACATATAAGATTAGTAAGCCAGTGCTGAAATATACCGAAGACTTATATTTTTAATGTGCAGAACTCTGCCAAAACCTGCATATTGTACTGATGCAGATAGTTTTCACTCTGAATATTTTAGAACTCTATGCAAAATAAATTAATAGAAAAAAAAGCTTTTGCAATACAGGAAAGTGTAGATACTGTAGACTTGACTCATACTTGATCATCTGCTGATTAATCTGCAGAATTTCAAACAGACATTTTTCTGGAGTAATTGGGCAATTTCTCTCACGAAGCGCCATTCTCATCAACTCTCTCCCCATCGCCTAACAGAATTTTGATTCCTTTTTCTAAGGACACCAAGGGCTTCTGATGAGTCATGAGTATTGTGCAGCCGTCTTAAACCAGCCATTTCTCATATTTTAGCTGCCAGACACTTGGCACAACAGCTGTGGAAATAAGAGCCAACACAAATTACCTCTCAGCTCAAAGTGCCTGGAATTGCAAACCTTCTTAGTACTGCTGTGTACAGAAGCTAGACAAATGACAGGCATTAGTGAGTACATAGTGATAAGGAAATAAGCATTTTGTGTGATCTTTTTTATTGAAGAGAATCTTAACTGTGCATTAATCACAATGTTCATCCTGATCAGATGATTTTTTTTGGAGATCTTTTAACATAATTTAATCTGTTGATGAACCAGGACATGTATTACAGAAATTGCTGCACCTTGGAGAATGAGGTATATTACACCATCGCAGGGCAAGTTGAGAGGATAATAGTAAGGTATGTAATATGAATAAGTACAGTTAACAAAGAATATAAAATGTTTTAAACTCTTTCTTCTGAGACAATCCTTCATAATCAAGAACAACAATCTCCCAGTCTGATTTTGATGGGTCCTCAGGTGGTCAATTGAGTAAGGTGCAAATTCTTCCACAGACAGGAAGTGGTTCATGGAGGAGGAAGCTGAAGGTGGAACACTTGTTCTCCAACTTACAGGGAGCATATGTGTTCTCCGAAGCATGGCCTTGAGATTCTCAAGGTCACTCTGAAGGCTCTTTCCCCTTTGAACAGTCACTGACCAGAATTCCCAGGAGATAATGTGGATGTTACAGTTCTTTAAAGGCACATAAAGAGCAGTCTTGAATATATTAATCCATCACAGTAACAGCCACCTGGATATATCCTGAAATATTATGGAGTAAGATGTGCTGTGGACTTTTACATTAAGGGAACAGTATATACATGGTTGAGAAAAAGGTTGGCATGGAATTGTTGTGACTGTGAAGGAGCTGCATGGAGACTGGTACTGTAGATGTAAAATGCTTTTATTCAGCAAAATAACCAGGTGTTCTCTGCAAGGTACTTTCTCTAGGAACTCTCAAAATTCAAAAGTACACTGAGGCTTTTGCACCTTTTCAGTAGTCATAATTATAATGCATTTCAACATTCAGGGTGGAGACACATAGCTATGTAGAAGTACATTATTTACAATGGGAGTACACCTCAACTATCAAAAACACATCTGCATATATGGTTGGGAATCCATACAAGTAAAACTGCCCTTTATGCATCTTTAAAGAAATGTAACACCCTCATGATCTCCTGGGAACTGATCAGTGACCGTTCAGAGGAGAAGGGGCCTTCAGGGTGATCTCGAGAAACTCAAAGCCATTGAGACTTAATAATTTCTTCCCAGATGAATGCAGGGATTGTGCTTTCCCAACTTGCAGTGTCTAAAACCAGGAGTTAAACTAAACTCAAAATAAAAAGTTGACCATTGATGTTTGAGAGGATAATTCTTCAATCAGGGAATGATGAATCTTTAAGCGATCTAAAGAAGCTCAGTTATTGAATATTTTTAAGATAGAGCTGAATAGATTTTAGAATACTTAAAAAAAAACCAAAGGATTAATGCAGACAACTTAAGTTACGGTAAATGGTCAGCCTTGCTTTGATTCAACAGTGCAGTTGATTCAAGGAGTTGAATGTCTTTCTGTTTCTCATGCCTGATCTTATGTTCTTGAGTGACATGAAGTACATACGTAAACATTTTAGTGATGGGTACAGTTCATCAGAAAATGCTTTGGTAGGAAATTAGTCAAAAATATTAGATGATTTTGGAAGAAGGGGAATGTTGTAAGCTTCCTGCAGCTCTCATTTTCTCATCTTAAATGAACACTTTCCTACAACAGATTGATTAGAGTTCAACCCACAATAACCACCTCCTCTCATTCTTGAAAGGGACCCACTATTTCTTTCCAGGGTTGATTTCTTGACACTCTTCGTGGATTTATCGACAGTAGGTTCAAGAGAAGCCAAGGAAAGCATCAAAGCATCAAATTACTTTCAGAGAGAAAATTATCACAATTTAGTAAGCGCCAACATTGGAATCAAAGCAGCTAAAAATGACCTGTGGAGGCTCTGGACTGAAAAGAGGATCGTCATCGAAGACACTGTTAAGACAAAATGAACTTATAGCTATGACTTTCAACAATAACATTTTGGAGGCCTGGTATCATAAGTGGATACAATGACTGGAAGATGATTATGAAAAAGGACTTTTTATGCAATTTGAACAGCTGAAAAATAAATATCACTTATCCAATAAGACCTTTCTTTGTTACCTTCAGTTTTGATCATTCCTTAGGGCTAATTTGGGCCCTGAAATGACTCTAACATGACTTACTGAAGAGGAGAAATTATGCCATGAAGGAAATTTATACATTTATTTATATAATGTACTTTTTATTGATGAGTGAGAGCCCAAAGCCAGGTTGGCATAAGTCTAAGGTGAGATGGGAGTCAGACCTAGACACAACAATTGACGAACAACTCTGGGAAGTTTGTTGGCTACTTTTTCTTTGGCTTGGCTTCGCGGACGAAGATTTATGGAGGGGGTAAAAGTCCACGTCAGCTGCAGGCTCGTTTGTGGCTGACAAGTCCGATGCGGGACAGGCAGACACGGTTGCAGCGGTTGCAGGGGAAAATTGGTTGGTTGGGGTTGGGTGTTGGGTTTTTCCTCCTTTGCCTTTTGTCAGTGAGGTGGGCTCTGCGGTCTTCTTCAAAGGAGGTTGCTGCCCGCCAAACTGTGAGGCGCCAAGATGCACGGTTTGAGGCGATATCAGCCCACTGGCAGTGGTCAATGTGGTAGGCACCAAGAGCTTTCTTTAGGCAGTCCTTGTACCTTTTCTTTGGTGCACCTCTGTCACGGTGGCTAGTGGAGAGCTCGCCATATAACACGATCTTGGGAAGGCGATGGTCCTCCATTCTGGAGACGTGACCCACCCAGCGCAGCTGGATCTTCAGCAGCGTGGACTCGATGCTGTCGACCTCTGCCATCTCGAGTATTTCGACGTTAGGGATGAAAGCGCTCCAATGAATGTTGAGGATGGAGCGGAGACAATGCTGGTGGAAGCGTTCTAGGAGCCGTAGGTGATGCCGGTAGAGGACCCATGATTCGGAGCCGAACAGGAGTGTGGGTATGATAACGGCTCTGTATACGCTTATCTTTGTGAGGTTTTTCAGTTGGTTGTTTTTCCAGACTCTTTTGTGTAGTCTTCCAAAGGCGCTATTTGCCTTGGCGAGTCTGTTGTCTATCTCGTTGTCGATCCTTGCATCTGATGAAATGGTGCAGCCGAGATAGGTAAACTGGTTGACCGTTTTGAGTTTTGTGTGCCCGATGGAGATGTGGGGTGCTGGTAGTCATGGTGGGGAGCTGGCTGATGGAGGACCTCAGTTTTCTTCAGGCTGACTTCCAGGCCAAAGACTTTGGCAGTTTCCGCAAAACAGGACGTCAAGCGCTGAAGAGCTGTGCTTGTTGGCTACTATCAATGCCAGATATAGATTGGTCCATTATAATTTTCTCCATCAACTGTACCTTATCCCACAGAAATTACATCAATATAACCCTGTTTTAGGTGTGATGTAGAAGTTGGTTCCTTTTTACATTCTATCTGGCTTTGCAAGAAGGTGAGGCCCTTCTCATATGACCTCTGTGATACCCTAACTAAGATCACAGGAGTCACCTTCCCAATAGACCCAGAGCTTTGCCTTCTGGGAAACTTTATCATGGTTTGTAAATCACTAACTAATTCTCAAATTAAATTCACAAAAATTGCCTTCTGTATGGCCAGGAAATGCAAAGCGGTAACATAGGTGGTCTTCGGAGATGAATAGTTGCATCCTACTTGGAAAGGTTACATACAATCTCAGGGAGGAATATAACACCTTCCTAAAAATCTGGCAGCCTCATTTAGAGCATACAGGTACCTCACTAGTGCCAATATAGAGTTGTGATTGCTACTGGACAGCCAGTAGACCTCTGTAAAGATTTTAACAATGTGGTACTATCATGTCTCCATATGTTTTACTGAATGCACCGACAATGGGATGATTTTCTTTTTCTTCATTCTTTCTATGTTTAATAGAACATATAGAGGGGAAGGGTTTTCTTGATGTTTTACATTTGGTATGATTGTTGATTGTTAAATATATTAAAATGACAAATAAAATATTTTTAAAAATCAGCTAAAAATTTAGACCAGCTGTTCTCAATTGAGGCCATTCAGCCCCAGTGAGGGTCACAGCACATTTAAAGGGAGCCGTGGACTGAAAACATAAAATATTTTAAAATATTTTTCACATAGTCGGTATGAAAGAAACCAAATGAACTTGACTATTTCGCAAAGAAGGGGCCCCATAACCAGGAACTGCCACACAGCTAAGAATTAACAAAATAACCCTTTAGCTCTCTGATGCATTTGAAAGGCGTCAAAGAAATGTATTTATGCAAGCATGAGGCTCTCAACGTTGATGTATAATTTTTATTCAAATGCAGTTTGCTAATATATGTTGCTGGTACTGTTAAAGGCCATTTCATTTTGATGAGAAAATGCATGTCCAACTCTCATTAATATGGGATGCAGGTCCTCACAAGGGCAAAATAGCTCTGACTTGCAAACTTTTAACACCATCTTCTTTGCACCCATTACTGCATACAGATAGGAGAGGGCATGACAGCTGACAAGGTGCTAGTGAAGATCATTGAAACACAGATAAATTTATCATGGGTCATATCCAGATTAAGTGATATCCCAAAGCAATACAATTGATTTTACATTTTGTGGTTATTTCTTCAAGGATGAGTATCAGTGGGTGAGCTGCTAAACAAGCTTTTCTGTTTTTCACATCTGAGGGTCTGCTCTTCAGGAAGAGGTCAGTCATTCTGATAATGACTCATGGGCCTCATTATATCTGATGCCTTCCTGTCGACTGAAGCCCAACAGAATGTTAAGTCTTGACATCTGGGAATAGCCGGATGTTACACACATCTGATGCATGTATTTGAGTCACAAAGACCAATATGTGGATTGTCACACAATGGGAGCATCAAGCCAGCAGGCGTTTGTATGTAGGAAAAGATGGCTGAATTTTCACAGAACATGAAAATGAACAGAGATTGCCATATGAACAGTAAAACTCCTGTTATCTGAAATACAAGCAACCAGTGAAAAAAATGAAGAAAATAAATAGGTAAAAAAAACAAAGGTTCAAAATTGGCACATCTCACCAATTATTCAACATGTAGTCTCAAGCAAACAGAAAATTCATTTATCCAGCATCGACCAATCACCATTGGTGCCAGATACCAGAGATTTTACTGAAGGACACAAAAATGCTGGAAAAACTCAGCAAGTCACACAGCAGCCATAGTAAGTAAAAGAGAGTCATTGCTTTGGACCCAAACCCTTCCTCAGGAGTGCCAAAAATAAGGCAGATGCCCAAGTGAAAGGTGGGGGAGGAACACAGGCTAATGGGTGAGAGATAATAGGTCGATGCAGGTGGGAGGGTAGAAGAGAAAAAAGTTGAGGAAACATAGGGGGAGGGAAGGCAGACAGCTAAGAAAGATAGCTCTTGATAGGAGAAGGAAGTGGGGAACAGGAGGAAAGGAAATAGAGGAATAAGGAAAAGTGATAGACTGGCATAGGGGGTTAACAAAAATGTTAATATTTAATATTAATATTGAAGGTCAATATGGATGCCATCTTATCCACATCTGGGAGACTAGACACAGACTGAGAGATCACATTGTTGAGCACTTTTTCTCTGTCCCTGCAATGGCAAGGACCTCCCAGAGGCCAGTCACCCCAATACCACATTGACCTGTCTGTCAATAGCTTTGTGAATTCCCAAATTGAAATTACCTGCGAAGTGGAGGAAAAAGCACCTTGTATTCCATCTTGATCGTCTCCAACCAGACAGTGTAAATATCGACTTCTCTAATTTCCATGAAATCCTCCCCTGGTCTCTTTGTTTCCTTCATCCCTTTCTCCTTTCCCCTCATTCTCCTTTCAGAGAGCTGTCTCTTAGCATTCTGCCCTTGCCCCATGACTTCTCAACTTCTTTCACTTCTTCCCTCTCATCTATTACCTCTTACCTGTTAACATTATTCCTCCCCACCCTCATTTCATTTATGCGTCTGCATATTTTTCAGCACTCCTGAAGAGGGGCTCAGTCCCGAAACGTCGACTTCCCGCATGTTTCACGTATAGTAAAGACCTATCTATGTGTGTAGGTATACTGTACTGTACTTTCTATCATGGCTCCCAAACACAGCAAGACCAGTGCTAGTGGTAGCAGCAGCAAGAGGCAAAGGAGAAGTATCGATTTGGAAGGGAAGCAACACTAAGGTGGAAAAACATGCTCGTAATTTACGCATGTTGCACTTGACAATCGTGACCATCCTCAAAACCAAAGTTAAAGGATTAGCTCCACTGAAAGCTACAAGTCTAACAAAAATGTAAGAGGGATCCATATCATAGAAATTGCTAATGACGTGGATTGAGGACCAAATACAAAAACGAGTCCCTCTCCGCACGTTGGCGATCACTGCTAAGGCACGAAGCTTGTTCCAGATGCTTAAAGAAAAAGCAGGACCAGACTACGATATCGATCTTCGTGCTAACTCTGGGTTGGTTCAAGCACTTCAAATGTTTTTCGCTGCATAATGTGAAAGTGAGTGGTGAGTCTGCGAATGCTGATGTGAAGGCAGCAGGAGAATTTGCTGAAACCTTAGATAAACTAATTGTAGAGGGAGGTTATTTGGCCCAGGAAATTTTGAATATGGACGAAACCTCCTTATCTTGAAAGCAAATGCCTTAATGGACTTTCATCCATAAGGAGGCCAAGTCAATGCCAAGCTGTAAGGCTTTAAAAGACAGTGTTGTTAAGAGGCAATGTTGCTGGTTACAAGTTAAAGCCTATTCTTATTTGGATAGTGAAAACCTTCAGGAACATTAACAAAGATGCCTTACCAGTTTATCACAGGAGCAATAAAAAGTCCTGGATGACACAAACACTGTTTCAGGATGCTCTCGCAATTGCTATGCCAGTGAAATGGAGAAGTACTGCTTGGAAAAAGGCACATGTTTCAAGATTTTGCTGAATGTAAACAATGCCCCAGGACATCCCCCTTTCATTGGTGACCGCCATCCCAACATCAAAGTGGCGTTCCTCCCACCAAACACCACCTCTTTAATCCAGCCAATGGACCAAGTGGTTATTGCAGCGTTCAAGGCCTAAGGAGAGCCTTTGCTCAGGGTGTTGCTACAACTGATGGCACTTGTGGTTTTTTAGACTGCAGGAATGTAACGGCACAATCAAGGGAGTTTGCTGCTACAGGGGCAGTCTAAAAAAGGAGTGTGCAGGAATTTTGAATCAATTCCTGCACTGCATTTATCCTGCAGGACCCCCTACAACTTTTTGGAGGAAGCCTGCAGTGTAAATCATACCAGAAAAATTTCTTAACGGTCATCCACTCTACTGCACGTTCAACCACCAGGATTGTTGCACTCAGGTACTTGCTGTCTAAAAAGGCGCCCAGTGTGAACAACCACACAGGCAGTAATTATGTTAATTTTTTCCTGACATAATTTGAAAGACTCTGATGCATTTCTGGAAGGAGCACAACATTTACCAATGCATAAAGAACCTTGCTTGGCCCTGGGATGATGTGACCAAAGAGTCCGTGAATGGCATATGGAAAAAATACTGAAGCAGTATGTGCATGACTTTAAGGGATTTGAAAAAGATGATGAGATTGCAAGGATTAACTGAGTTGTTGTCAACATGGTAAACAACAACCTGAACCTAAACATAGATGATGAGGGCACTGAAGAACTCCTAGAGGTGGTTCCTGAGGAACTAACAGTAGCTGAAGAAAAGGCAAGGGAAAAAGAAACTGCAGAAGGAGAAGAACAGGTGCAGGAGAGGTTCACTGTGATGGGGTTTTAGCCAAATTCTTTGCAGATCTTGCTGAAGAGTTGGACTCAAACACTGAATGCTTTTCCCTGATTGAGTGGAATCCTTATGCAGTATTTGCAAGAAGAAAAGAAAAAGAAAACTTGTCAACAACACTGGGCATATTCCTGAAGAAGCCAATAGCTCTCCAAGAAGAGCCTCACCCTGGTCCTTCAGGCATTATAGTTCATCAGTGGAGGTAATTCCACCTGATCCTCTTTGTTAAATTGTGTGCGATATAGGCTAATAAAGTGTTTACATAAAAGTTTTAAAAGAGAAAAAAAAAGTTCCCAGACTTTCTCCCTCCCCCTCCCCACCCTCTTATTATGGAATACCTGAAGAAGGGCTCAGGCACAAATTATGGACAGAAAGAATAATGCTTTCTGTCCAGCCAACCAGTAGATTGATAGATTTCGACAGTAGTTAACTCTTATTGTTACAATCAATCTCAGATAATTTTGTACCATTTTCAAATTTCTTAAGAAAAACTCACTCATTTATTTTAATCATCAAAAAAAACAAGAGACCTCTTAATGAGCGTCATGGTATTCCAGTAATGTGCAACTCTCCTGTCACTACTATGTTGCCTCCTGCCACCGAGATGATATTGAAACCAAATTGCCTTTTTCCCTTAAATCCCATGGGCTTTGACTTCAATATCCTTGTTCAAAGACTTCTAAGATCCAATATAGGCTATTTCAAACATATCAACCTCATCAAACATCTTTCTTACTTCCAAATAATACCTTTAAAAATTCACTCCTCTGTAGGCCCCAAAAAAGGAACCAAATGCATTTTCTGATGCTTTACAAAGTGCTTCAATGCCACTTCTTCCACTTTTCAATTTATTGGAATTAAATGATGCTGTTTTTGGGCTTGATTTTACCAGCCTTTGCTGTGTTAAGGAGATCAAGGCACAGAAATGCAACATTAGTCTTTAATTGTAGTTCCAGAGAAAATAGGTCCAATCAGGTGGAATCCATCTTACAGCACTTTGAAAGATGCCCCTATCCTCATTGAAATGTTACTCAAATTTGGGACAGTATTAGGGACAGAAGAAAATTACTTCCATTTCATTATATTTGATAGTTGTGTTTTGGTTCCTGGTTCTCCTTAAAGGTGAGAAAGCTGTTCAAGGCTGAACATTTTAATGTGATTGGAACAACATCCAATTTATGTTGTTTACAAGTACTCCAAACTAGCTAAAAAAGAAAATCACAAGATCACAAGACATAGGAGCAGAAGTTGGCTCATTGCCCCATTGAGTCTGAGTTGATCCATCCACCCACTCAGCCCCACTCCCCAGAATTCTCCCCATAATCTTTGATGCCATGACTAATCAAAAACCTGTCAACCTCTTCCTTAAATACACTCAATGGCTTTGCTTGCTTCCACAGCCACCTGTGGCAAATAAGTTTCACAGACTCATGACCCTCTGACAAAAATAATTTTTACACATCTCTGTTTTAAATTAATACCATTTTATCCTGAAATTATGCTCTCTTGTCCTAGAATCCCCTATCACAGGAAGCATCCTTGCCATATCTACATTGACCAGGGCTTTTAGCATTCAAAGTCCCTCTAAGAAGTTTCCCCCTTAAACTTCTGTAATCCAACGAGATCAGTCCAAGAGCCAACAAAAGTTTCTCATATACTAACCCTTCCATTCCTGGTATCATTCTAGTAAATCTTCTCTGAAAGCTCTCCAATCCCACCAAGCCTTTTCTCAAATACGGCACCCAAAACTGTACACAGTACTCCAAGTGAAGTCTTATTAGTGCTTTATTGAGTCTCAACATTACATCCCTGCACTTGTACGCTATCCCTCTAGAAATGAATACCAACATTGCATTCGCTTTCTTCACCACCAACTCAAGCTGGAGGTCAACATTCAGGTTACTCTGCACAAGGACTCCCAAGTCCCTTTGCATCTCAGAATTTTGAATTTTCTCCCCATCCAAATAATAGTCTGCCCGTCTATTTCTTCTAGCAAAGTTCATGCCCGTACTCTTTGCAACACTGTATTTCATGAGCCACCTCTTTTCCCATTCTCGTAATCTATCCAAGTCTCTCTGCAGCCTTTCAGTATCCTCTGCACCACCTCCCCCTCCACCTATTTTGGCATCATCTGCAAATTTAGATACAAAGCCATCTATTCCATAAAAATCCAAATCATTTAATTAAGTAGAGAGAAATGTCTCCAACACTGACCCATGCAGAACACCACTGGTAACCAGAAGCCAACCAGAATAAGATTTCTTTATTCCTACTCTCTGTTTCCTGCCGACCAGCCAATGCTCGTCTTGCGAGAATCCTTCCTCTAATTTCGTGGGCTCTCACCTGTCTAGAAGCCTTGTGTGTGGCACCTTGTTGAAGGCCTTTTGAAAGTCCAAATACACAACATCCACAGCATCTCCCATGTCTGACCTACTTGTTATCTCTTAAAAAAATTGCAAAATGTTTGTCAGGCATGATCTCCCTTTAAGATCTATAATAAAAAGCTAGGATCCATTAGTGAAACTGCAAAACTATAGGATTAACACACTAACATTTATGTTGAATAATTCGCTTGTTAAATCCATGCCAGGTTGACAACTTTACAAAATGATTGGCAGGTACAGATTAATTTCCATTTTATTTTCATCAGTTGATTTAGAGGTATCTGGCTGTTTTATATTAGTCTAATGTTTATTAGTATTTTAGCCTATATAAATGATCATTTAATTTTTAATAGATTAAATATACTTAAGGGATTTTGCATGCTTGGGCTCCTAAACCCATTCACAAATGGTCAATTTTATCAGCCAGTCTACTTGGGGGAAAGGCCTCTTTGGCTGTCAAAATGATTTGAGCATGGAGCAACTCAATTTTGCTTATGAAATCCCTGTTCTGTCCAATAAAATAGGAGCTGCCTTCCCCCCAAAAACTGTACCCAGCAATCTTTAAAAGAGGGAGTTTGTGTGGCTTGCCAATCAGTGCAAGATTGCTCCCCACAAAGGGATGAGGAGCTTTATATTAGTTTGTAGTTGTCACAAGTGTAGTGTTGTTTACATTGGAAATACCAAATTCAGATTGGGCGATCACTTTGCAAAGGATTTGTGTTTCATCTCAGTGATGACACTACACTTCCTCTTTCCCTTCACCTTATTCTTCCTTCTATTACATGAGAACCAACATCAGCTTGAAGAATAGAATTTCCTCTTCCATCTGGCCAAGATGCAGCTTTCCAGACTCTATACTAAATTCAACAATTTCAGGTAGCTTGTTTTCCCTAGTTGTATCAGAACGAACCAATCCTGCTACAGTAATATTAACTCAGTTTTTCTCTCTCAAATAGTGTGATTTAAACTGCTGGGCGTTACCTGCAGCTCTGCATTTCACAACTTTTGTGTTTCCTTCTTGACATTCTTTCTCACTAACCTCTCAACAGCTTCATCACCAGTGGCACGATTAGAGCCACGCTATTACAACGTCAGGGACCTGGGCTTGAATCCAGCATGTTCTGTAAGAAGTTTGTTTGTTCTTCCTGTGCTTGCCTGCATTTTCCCTGTTCTGTACAGGGGTTGAAGGTTAATTGGGTGGCACAGGTTATTGTGCCGAAAGAGCCTGTTTACATGCAGTAGCTCTAAATTTTAAAAAAATCTCACCCTCTCTGAGTTGTACCCTTCATCCTATCCACTGCTCCTCACACTACAATGTAAACTTGTCTTGTTTTTCCTAGTCTGGCAAAGTGCCTTTATCGGAGCACAGTACAGGCCCTTCAGTCCACATGTCTGTGCCAAACATGATGTCCCAATCAAAATAAAAATCTGCTGTACTCAGTTTGAAACTTTTCTGAAAACAACCTCCCTGCTTTTACACTCCGTATCTTGAGTAATGAAGCTCAGCATTCCTTGTACCTATCTAACCATTTATCTATTTGTGCTGCCACCTTTAAGGATCTCTGGACTTGCACTCCAAGAACTCTCCATTCGTCGTTGTTTCCGATGCCTCTATCATTAGCACCAAACTGTAGCACCTCACATTTATCTGGACTAAATGGCATCTGCCATTTATCATCCCATTTCATAATACACCAGCTTCACTCTAACTAAAATTACATTCCAAATGATCCCAGCACTGAACCTTGAGGAACATGTAATCTCGTTTCTAAAACAACCCACTACCATCACCCTGTGGCTCCTATTGTCAAACCAGGTTTGGATCCAGTTTGCCAAATGGCCTTGGATCTCATGACTCTAATCTTCTGGTCATTTTCCCATATGGGACCATGTCCCACTGACAGTCCCTCTACTGAACCAGTTTCAGTAGTTTCATGATTCTCTTTACCTCATTTGTCCATCTACATACCGTGTCAAAAGTTCTCATACTCATCTCACAGAGTTCCACCCCTCTGAGCCTTTTAGTCTTGGGCATTCCTGATTAATATTTGATTAATTAAAATCTCCTTGTACAGGTACACGATCCTTTATCTGAAACCCTTGGGGGACAGTGTGTTCCGAATTTCAGATTTTTCTGGATTTCGGAAAGCCCACCCGAATTGTGCTGCCATATCCACCCCCCACCCCTTTCCAGTCGCCCGGCTGTCTCCCCCGACCGCTGGTCCCTCAGCCGTCTCCCCCAACCATGGAATCTCGGCCACCCGACCACGCCCCCAACTGCAGTCCCTCAGCCGCCGGCAGCCTAACCAAACCACGTTCCTTGGCCGCTCGGGAGTCTACCCCGGCCGTCTCCCCCAACCACTGGTCTCTCGACCGCCCGGCAGTCTCCCCCATCCGTGGTCCCTTGGCCGTCTCCCCCGACCCCCAGTCTCTCGGCTGCCCGGCAGTCTCCCTGGCCACTGGTCCCCACTTGCCGGATTTTGGAGCTTTTTGGATTTTAGATGTCCGGATAAAGGATCGTGTACCTGTACTATTTTATTGCAAGTTTCTGATATCAGCCAACATATCTTTCACTCTGGAGTAAAACACAAAAATCTGCAGGCACTGTGGTTGAAGTAAAAACACAACGCTGGAGAAACTCAGCAGGTCAAATATTGTCCTTTATATAGCAACAGTAAAAATACATTACCAACGTTTCAGGATTGAGCCTTTTTTACCTATACTATATAAATGACACTGTTTTTTGACCCCCTGAGTTTTTCCAGCATTGTGTTTTTACTTTTAGATCTGTGTCTCTACCACTGCAACCTATTGCTTATATAAAAAAAAAGTCCTCATGTTCAAAATTCCCAAAAGAATTTTGCGTTAAAAAAGCAGTTGTCAGGAGATGAGTAGGGATGGGACAGGCAAGAACTTAATTTTTCCATAGCTGTACCAACTGACAATGGGATTGCTGTTGAAGAAAGAAGATCAGCCTACCTTTCCAGCAATACTTTTCTTAAAATGTTACCTTTATGCTAGAGTGGAGAGCCTTCAGCAAGACCCTTGGCTCCCATTTAGACAGCTGTTTTTAGGTGCATTGGGATAACTCAGACTTGGAAGAAAGCCTCAGCAGGCATTGTGTTGGGCCACCCATGAGCCCTGAACACTAGTCAAGTTTATTGACATCCGTTTTGTTCAAGTACAACCCAACGAAACAGCATTCTTCAGTCCTCGGTGCCAAACACATAGACGTACAACCAGACATAACACACATGAAGACAAACAATACATATTCAGGACGAGTATTTCATCTATACAAATAAATATATATTGTTTCAGAAATATGAGAATCTTGCATGGTTAGTATGAGCAGTTTCTTTGATCATTCAACATTCCCACTGCACGTGGGAAGAAGCTGTTCCACAGCCTGGTGGTGCTGTCTTTGATCCTTCTATATCTCTTTCCTAATGGTTGCAGCTGAAAGATGCTGTGTGCAGGGTGGAAAGGGTCCTCAATGATGTTGCGTCCCCTCTTCACACAACGATTCCGTTAGATCATGTTGATGGAGAGGAGAGAGATTTCCAGTGATCCTTTCTGCCACTTTTATGGCCCTGTAGATTGACCTCCGATCCATTTCTCTCCAGCAACCTTACCACACTGTGATGCAGCTGTCCAGGATGCTCTCAATAGAGCTCCTGCAGAAGACTGACATATATGGTGGCCAGTAGCCTTGCCCACTCCAGTTTTCTCAGGAAATGTAGTCACTGTTATGCCTTCCTGACAAATGAGGAGGTGTTGAATGTCCATGATATGTCACTAGTTAAGTGAACTCCAAGGAACTTGGTGCTCTCCACTCTCTCTACTACAGAGCTGTTGATGTGTAGTGGAGGGTGGTTGTTTTCGGTCCTCCTGAAGTCCATGATCTTCTCCTTTATCTTGTCAATGTTGAGACTTAGGTTGTTACTCTCTCACCATTTCACGAGATTTTCCACCTCTCTGTAGAGCGACTCGTTGTTGTTGCTGATGAGGCCAACTACTGTTGTGTTATCTGCCAACTTTGGAATTGGATCTGATGATGTAGTCATGGGTCAGTAGCGTGAACAGGAGTGCTTAGCGTGACGGTGTTCAGCGTCCTGCTACCAACTCAGAAAGATGGTGGTCTTTCCATTAGGAAGTCCAGAATCCCGTTATGGAGGAGTGTTGGGTCTTAGTGAGGACAGCTTCTCCACCAGCCTCTGTGGAATGATGGTATTAAATGTGGAGCTCAAGTTAATAAACAGCAGCATCATTCTTCAGGTGGTCAGGACAGAATGAAGGGACAAGGCATTAGCATTGTTTGAGGAATGGCTTCTTCTTTAGGCAAATTGAAATGGGTCTCTGGGACTTTGATGTATTCATTCATAATTGTGACAATCAGTACCATAGACCGGTAATTAGTGAGGCCTGTTATGGTCACCCTTTTAGATACCATGATGGTGGCTGTCTTGAAACCTGTGGGAATGATGAAATTCTGCAGTGAGGTGCTGAAGATGTCCATAAAAACCTCTGTTGATTGGTCTGTGCTGTCCTTGAGGTATATTATCTGGTCCCGCTGCCTTACGTGGGTTCACCTCACCTCATGGGTTCTCCTCACCTCGAGCATGACTCTGTGGGGGGCCTCGTTTATTAGGGGGAAACAAGACTTTCTTTGCTGTCATCCAGTTCTTCTCAACAAACCATGCATAAAAAAGTTTGGTCTGACTCAAAGGGGCGTGTCATTGTGCACCACCAGTATGGATTGCATGCCCACTCTTTAGATTTGATACCAGATGGTCAATTTACAAATACCAAATAGTTGGTGCTTTGAAGCTGGGATTGATTGAACAATGGAGGATAGATTTGTTTGCACATGTGGATTTCTACATCCAAAGTACTGTTGAATGTTTCTCCATCATTAACATCCTTCACTATCCAGTGAAGTACTCTTGAATTAAATATGCACGTCTTAATTTACAACATAGTTAACATAGGCTTTCTAATCTGAAGGGCGTGGCCTCATTCAGAGCAGTATAATTATTAAAATATTTGGGAAGCAAGCAGGCCAGGAATGTCTCCATTCAGATTTCTGGTTTGTGCTGTCCTTGAAGAATTTTACAGCTAACTTCCTGTTTTTCAGACATGTCATTATTTTATTTACTTCTAGATTCAATGAACAAACTCTATAGGCTACACTTGCATAAGCTCTTGGAGATACGTACTTCCGTTTAAATGGAATACTCTTTTAGATCAGCAAGAGCAATCCAGCTGGTGGCCCTCGATATGGACCAAATGGAACTTAACATCTTATTTTTTCCTGTCCCTCTCTGACATCCACTGGACTCCTGGGATGATCTGGAGCCAAGTCCTTGGACTTCAGAACGTGAAGGATTTTATTTCCAATAGGATTGCACACCTGGACAATGCCATGAAAATCCTTCAAGGTCAGGCCAATCCATGATTGTGCTCAGACCTTTTTTGCCAATTTACAAATGTGTTCTTTTACCAAGGTTTTGCAGGAAAACAATTTCTCTTCCTTGTCATTTCTTGGGAAACTCTGTTAGGAACAGCTTTACAGAGGTACAATGATTGTTTGATGTTCATCTGTGATGCACATAGCCGAGAAACAACTAAGCAGATATTTAATAGGATAAACTGAATAGAGGTAATGAAATTAATGTTCAGTTAGGTTGTGTGTTCTTGTAAAAATCAGTGATCATTTTGAACAAACACATTGTAATTGGCAGCTTTGAAATTTAATTAAAGATGGAAAATTCTGGGATAATTCTGATTGTACAGCCTTGATGAGTCAATTACTCATGATTTTGATCTGGCAAAATTTTAGTGTCAGGAGGCTGAATATTCCGAAATGCAAAAAGGTGCTTGAGAATGAATCAATACCCAACCTTATTTGAAAGGTGAGGGCAGATTGATTTGAAATTTTTTTGAAAGGGAGCCCACGCTCACAGATGTATGAAAATGTTTCTTTAACCCTGTGCAGTCACCCTCTTAATAACCGTCTGGCTGTATTATGGAAAGTAGGTTAAAACCAGTGCAGAGAAATAACAACTATATTTGAAGGCTATATATAGAATGATGGATGAACCAGGAAGCATAAAGCACAAAAATCAGAGTCCTCCACTGATAATTTGTACACATGGACAATTCCCCAGATTATAGTTCTGCTTAATGCTATGCACCTGCTACAGAAAATATGTCCAGATTATTGCTGAGCAAACCTGCAGCGTATAATAACATAACATTACAAATAGGAGTAGGCTATTTGGCTCCTTAAGCCTGCAGCACTATTCATCACAGTCAAGATCAAGCTTGATCTTTTACCTCAGTATTATTATCCTGAATCTATCCCTTTATTTCTCTAATATCTGGCAGAGTTAATGCTACACTATGCCTTAAAAGAAGATTTTTTGGTAAAAATATCTGCAGATCTGAATTCAAACTTATTATTTAATTCTAATATATATAAGACCTCCTAAATTATCTATGATTCCATCTAAAAAGAAATCATTTTATTAGAATGATTATATTCACGTTTGTAACATATCTGGTATTCTCTGAGAAAACTTTTGTGAGGGTTTTATTTTTCTTCATGCAGTGAGCTGGAGAGGGCCTTTTTAATATCTAAGCAATGATTTGCTGGATAGAAAATTAGAGACATGATTACTTTACTTCCTGATAAAGCACTGGGAACTTTGGGATTTTAACATTTATTTTAAATTGTTATCTGAACCCCTCAGTGAGATTTTAGTTAGGAAACCAGTCCAGGATATCTATTTCAATAAATAAATAATCTAACCCCCTCAGATAGATTGCAATGACATTTAACATCTTTACCCAACTGTGATAGAGCCAGAATTTCCAATTCAGTGCTTTTATTTGCAGCTCTCTTCCTTCCTGGTTCACTTTCTTCTATTTCCTTTGGGGAATCAATTGAGTCCTTTACTTCCAATTTTGCTGAAACGTGGACAACTGAAACTTTAACCTATCTCTCATGTGTTTCTCTTTTATTTAGCTCATTCCCATATACGTTACTCCATACTGAAATCATCTTATTCACACAGATTCCGGTCTGTAACACTCCCAGCTAGCTGTCATTCTGAATATAATCATCCAAACCTATTAAATTCCAGCATGTACCTCATTTCTATGACTACACCAACAAATGTTTTAAATACAGAAGAGTATTGTGGATTAGTGAGCACCCATGGAGATGAAGGACGCACAGTTGCTTTCATCCAGCTTCCTGTTCTGTCTTTACAAAATGTAATTTTGACACATCCTTTTTTTCCTTCAGCTTTCAGTATTTTGCTTTATATTTCCTTGATAGCTTTTTAAAAAATTGATAAATGTAACATAAAACAACTGTTTTACCTTCTGGATTTTCTGGACTCCCTCTGTACAACTACATCTTAAATTCTCCTTCATGTCTCCTTGTGGCAGTATGATATCCTTGGTGTGCTGACATTTAATTTTAGCAGCTGTGAACAAACATGTGATCAGAGGTACTTGCAGGCTCATTATTCTCAATGGTCTTTGCTACTCACACTTCACTTTTGTCTCTTTTCTGCCTTCCAGGAGAGGAGGACAATGGGGTAGTTCTGGATTGCAAGAACCTGCTGTAATTTAATTATATTTATAGTATTCAGTTTTTCTCAAATCTTAATGAATATTCTTCTTCCTGTTATATCTTAAACTTCATTTCCTTACCTCCTTATTGCAGTGTAACCTTTCCCAAGTTAGTTTTTGCAAAGGACAACAGTTTCTTCTAGTTTCTCTTCCTTTTACAAACTGTAGATTTTAAAAGGAAAGCTTGCCCTTCCTTTTTGATTTACCTTCTTTCCTCTTCAGTCCTTTAAAATTTTGATGTCTTCTCCAGCCTTTGATGTTTGTACCACTTTCTACTTCCTATTTTCCTCTTCCCTGCCCTCCCAGACACACCAGCTTTAAGGATTCCATAAGCTCAGTGTTGGGTGAAGCTTCCATTGCCTACAAGTTGGAGCTCAACAGTTGGAGCTCAGGCACTGATGCTCATTGCAATCTCCTGAAAATAGAAAAAATTAAGCAAATGTACAGTTAAAGTGGCGCTATTGCATTTAATTCACCAACTCATGAATAGAAATGGGACTTATGTGTTTCTTGTAAGAGCCAGATGAAGACTGGTATTTGCAACTCTATCCAATGGAAAGTGAGTCTGTGCTGAAAGAAAGCTCCATCAAGTAAAGACTTTTTTGATCGATAAGAGAGGTCCTACTTTGATGTTATCTACTTAGAGTGAATTGGAATTATTGATTAGTAATACTAATGTAAATAAATTTATTTCACATAAATCAATTAAGATGAGAAAGAGGAAGATTGGAGGCAATTATGTAGGGATAATATAACATATATAATTAATGTTAGATACAGATTAGTTCAATATAAACTCTTTTTGCATCAGTTATATTCCTCAAAAATTAAAGAAAAATTGAACCCTATATTCTCGGACATATGTTTTCAAATGTGGTCAATGTGGTGAATGTCTGCCAAGCTGCCTGTCTCCCCTCTGGCGAGCCTTGCTGTACTAACATTGGCTGTGCATTATCTCTACTGTTAAGGACACTCCCCTTGGATATAACTGTATATGCATCTATTGTCTTTCATTATTATACCATGACTTTCTTGTCCATTGATGAGAATGTCCCATTCCAAGTGGAAACTGAGTCTCAGATTGTGCCTTGGCAGGAACCCTTCTCCCGCATATTACACGGACCTGAACTTAAACATCCTGCCATTGAAAAAGAAGCCCAGGCTATTATTGAAGCTGTTCGCTACTGGAGACACTTTCTAGCTGGCAGAAAATTTACTCGTCACTGATCAGAAATCTGTAGCCTACATGTTCAGAACTAAACACAAAAGTAAAATCAAGAACAATAAGGTGGCATGCTGGCGAATAGAACTCTCAACTTATAATTATGAGATCCAGTACAGACCAGGCAGTTAAATGATCCCTCTAATGCATTGTCACAATCTGCTGCTGGTGCTCAGCTGGAGAAGCTAAAAGAGATCCATATCAGACTGTGCCACCCAGGAGTCACGAGATTCTTCCACTACATAAGGGCTAACAACCTTTCTTACTCTCTGGAAGAAGTCAGGAAACTGACTAAAAGCTGTCCTGTTTGCGCAGAATGCAAACCGCAATACTTCAAAGCTCCAGAGGTCACTCTAATCAAGGCAACCCCACCTTTTGAGAGGATTAGCTTAGATTTTAAAGGGCAATTACCTTCCAACAACAAAAATGTATATTGTAATTGGCGAATATTCCAGGTTTCCCTTCGCGATACCCTGCCCTGACGTCTCGTCACTGCCTGCCATTAAGTCACTTGACAGAATTTTCAGCATTTTTGGTTTTCCCAATTACATTCATACCGATAGAGGCTCAGCATTCATGAGTGCTGAACTGCGGTAAACCCTGCTACAAAAGGGGATTGCCACCAGCTGTACCACAATCTACAATCCGTAGGGCAATGGGCAGGTTGAAAGGGCTAATGCTACAGTCTGGAAGACTGTTAATCTTGCTTTAAAACACATGGTTACCCTGTTACCCGGTGGCAGGAGGTGCTGCCTGAGGCACTACATTCTATTCGGTCTTTATTGTGTACTGCAACAAATCAAACACCTCATGAACGTATGTTTGCCTTTCTTAGGAAATCAGGAACTATGATGGACTGGTCAGCCTGTTTATCTGAGCCTGGAACCATGCTGCTGAAGAGTGATGCTCAGGTGCGTAAAACAGACCCCCTCGTCCAACTAGTTCAGCTAACCCCAACTATGCTCATGTTAAATTCTCAGATGGGAGAACTGACACTGTACCCGTAAGAGATCTGGCCTCGCCTGGTTCGCCCATTCCTCTCACCCCTACCCAGAGTGAGCCTGAGAGTTTGGACTCACCACTCCCCCCCCCACCCCAGCCTGTGACCCCTACTAAGCTTTCAGATGGCCATGCTGAGGCTCCACTGCCTCATGCTGACAATTCTGGAGTGGGTTCAGAAGCCAGACCTTCCCACACTACAGACCCAGGATCTGTACCAATTCCCAAGGTTGCAAAGGAGCCACCTGTTTTGAGATGAAGCACCAGAATTCGTTAACAACCTGATAGGCTGACATATTCATAAAACATCTCATTATATTTTGATCGCTTGCTAGATACTGGCGTATTTTGGCTGTTAAGAGTATCTCAAGGCCAAACATGGTATCCATGTATCGCTTGCTTCAGTCTTTCCTAGCAACTGTCCTTTTGATTTTAACCCTTCTTCTGTCATGGGGAGACTGTGATGAATGTCTACCAAGCTGCCTGTCTCCCCTCTGGCGAGCCTTGCTGTACTAACATTGACTGTTCATTATCTATACTGTTAAGGACACTCCCCTTGGATATAACTGTATATGCATCTATTGTCTTTCATTATTGTACCATGAATTTGCTAATAAAAGCCATGATTATTGTTTGACCACATTGTCTTTGTCTACTTCATCAGCTGGCACTTCAGTCAAGAAGTTGGATTTTTTTTTACATTCCACTTGGGAATGTCTTAAAGTTAAACAATTTTGGTTGAAAGTTGGGAATTATTTTGAATGACTAATGGGAATTAAGTTCCCACAGGACCCAATGCTATGTTAGTTGTGTAATATTAAGATTATAAGACCTAACTAACTATAGAGCTCAAGAAACAGCTTACCAGAGAAGAGTTTATCAACTGCTTTTTTATTTTATTTTAAACAATTGCGCACTTCAAAAAGGGGAGTGATGTTGGTGCGCTTCATAAAGGGGAGTGATGTCGGTGCGCCTCAGAAAAGGGATTGAAGTTAGCATGCTGCAGTCATTGCCTCTCTAGTAACATGCCAGCAGGGAAGCAACACATCGTCAACCTACGCGGGTCTGCAAACATGGGCTTCTCCTTGGCAAAGAAGGGGAGCTGCACCATTCTGTGCCAGCCGTTCAGTGTAGCGATTCTGTCTGTCCACTGTGCGGTCGCTCGGCTCACCACATCACACCTCCCCCCCCTCCCCCCAGAATTGTTGCATGGCTGCAATGTCACAACTATGGGTATTTTAGGAGGGCATCCCTGGCACTTGGGAGGTGGGACATGCACACGTTCAGCAGTGTTCATGTGTGCAGGCTTCAGTCTGTCTTGCGTAAAAGGTTCTGGTTGACCACCAATGTCCAATAGCAACACAGATCCATTGTGCTGTAGCATTTTATAAGACCCCTCGTAAGGTTGCATTGGATGGATGTTGAATAAAAAGGTAAGAAATAGAGTCGAGAGCAGCAGGAATGTGTGTATGCGGTGATCCATGACGAGTTGCTGGAACTGAAGCCAGGGAGCCCATCTTCTTTTTTAGTTCTTAGTTCTTGTAATTCCTCTGTATCTGAGAATCTATCTTTGCCTGGAGAAGGAGTGATGTCTGCTGGTACTAGGAGTGGAGTGCCATAAACTAATTCTGCTGGAGAGGTCTCCAGGTCATCCTTAGATGCCATTCTAATACCCAACAGCACCCATGGTAACTCATCTGCCCACTGAGGCCCATTAGGTCTTGCCCACAAGGCTTGTTTCAGATGCCAGTGGAAACGTTCCACTAGCCATTAGCCTGCATGTGCTCCACTGCAGTATGGTGTAATTGTGTACCACAAAGACTCGCCAGGTTTGCCCATGAGATTGAAGTAAACTGAATTCCCCTGTCAGAGGTTAGATGGACTGGTACTCCAAATCAAGCAACCCAGGTCGAGGGAAAAGTCCAAGCACACGTTTCAGCCATGATGACCATCATTGGTGTAGCTTCCGGCCAGCGGGTAAAATGGTCAACCATTTTTAGTATATACCATTGACCTCTGGACACAGGCAGCAGGCCCATAATGTCCTTGTGTACATACTGAAAGCTTTGAGTCATAGGTGGAAATTGTTGAAGCAGTGCTCAGGTGTGCCATTGGACCTTAGATGCCTAGCAGGGGAGGCATGTTCATGTCCAGTGAGTGACCTGCTTCCTTAAGCCATGTCAGACATATTTTGAGGGCATAAGCTTGACGGTTGTGCGGACAGATGGA
This sequence comes from Narcine bancroftii, assembly GCF_036971445.1. NCBI lineage: Eukaryota > Metazoa > Chordata > Chondrichthyes > Torpediniformes > Narcinidae > Narcine > Narcine bancroftii. The sequence goes on along the minus strand of NC_091476.1, from coordinate 18,277,375 downwards.
TTGGACCGGCCTTGAATGCGGTCAAAAAGTTTCCTCTGCCAAGACAGTGGGATGATTGGTCGTGGGCAGCCAGTTGAAGTATCACAAAGTATGTTCACCTGGTCGGGGCCCAATGGAACATCAGCTAAGAGCAGGTCTGTAATAGCTGTACAGAAAGCTTTTACCTCCTGGTCCTCTTGTTGGGCTATTGCAAGAGCCTGGAGATCCAGCCATCCTGTAATCACATTGACCTCTGTCCTGGACAAGGCATCAGCTACAACATTGTCTTTACTGGACAAATGCCATACATCAGAGGTAAATATAGAAATATAGGCTTGATGCCTCTATTGACATGCCAGCCAGGGATCTGTAACCTTGGCAAGGGCAAACATTACAGGTTTATGGTCAGTAAATGCAGTAAAATGCCTTCCCTCGAGAAAATATCTGAAATATTTGACGGCCAGATAAAGGGCTAACAACTCCTAGTCGAAAACGCTGTACTTTAATTCGGGTGGGCAATGGTGGCGACTAAAAAATGCCAGGGGTTGCCAGTGACTGTTGATTTTCTGTTCTAGGACTGCCCCCACAGCGATGTCTGATGCGTTTGAAGTGAGTGCAAGCAGGGCGTATATATGGGTGTGCACCTCTTTTGCTTTGTCAAATGCTCCTGTGGCCTTTGTAGTCCAGAGCAGTTTTTTTTAAGTTTTGCCAGTAAGGATGTGGAACAAGGGCTTCATGATCCTGTCAGCTGCTGGGATGAACCTGTTATAAAAGTTAACCATTCCCAGGAATTAACTGTAATGGGCTTTGAGAAGGCCCAAATGACTGATAATTTGTCTGGAAGTGGGGTTGCGTCTGCATTCGAATTCCTGTGTCCCAAAAAAGTCATTTGTGTTTTTGCCAAATGCACTCTTCACAAGGTTAAGAGAGAGGCCAAAATCCAGAAGCCTCTGGAACAACTGTCGCAGGTGTTGTCTGTGCTCTTGTGTTGACTCGCTGGCCACTAAGATGTCATCGAGGTAGATGAAAAGGAAAGGCAAATCTTTGTGACAATGTCCATTAAATGTTGGAATGTCTCAGCCGCATTCTTAAGGCCAAAAGGCATCCTCAGAAACTCAAATAGACCAAATGGAGTAATAATGGCCATTTTAGAGATGTCCTCCAGGTGGACAGGCATTTGAGGATAAGCTTTTACTAAGTTTACCTTCGAGAAGATACGTTTGCCATGGAGGTTGGCAGTGAAATCTTGAACGTGTGGTATCGGATTCCTGTCCGGTACAGTTGTGCCTTTGAGGCGTCGGTAATCACTGCAAGGTCTTAGGCCACTGGATGCTTTGGGCATCATATAGAATGGCAATGCCCAAGGACTATCAGACCTTCAGATGATGCCTAGTTCCTCCATAGTTTTGAACTCTATTTTTGGCATGCACTAGCTGGTCAGGGGGAAGTGTGTGTGCCTTGGAATGTAGGGGAGGGTCAGTGGTGGTTATGTAGTGCTGAACTCCATGATTGGAGAGATTAAATAGAAATCCAGTGTAAATAGTTCAGAAAACTCTGCTAATAAGTTTGCAAGATCATTGGTGGTGAGTGTTTGCACACATAGCAGTGTTGCCAGGCGATGTCCTAAAGAATGTGGAGGTATGGAATAAATGGTGCCTTCTCACGTCTATTAACAAGTCATGTGCCCTCAGAAAGTCCGCTCCCAAAATGGGCTGACCTACAGCCACTAGCGTGAAAGTCCAGCGCTAGGGAATGTCACCTAATACCAGTTGTATCGACTTGGAACCATAACTGCTAATTGTAATGCTACTGAGCAGAGCTCCATTGTTGACTAGCAGTTTGCATCCTGTGCGCTAGTGGCATATAACAAGCTGGTCTGTTCTCCAACCGCTGAGGCCATCAGTGATGATTGGCATTGTCATTTCCCTTGGAGTCAACCATGTAACTGCATGGTGGCACACAGCGGTGCGCATTCCTGCCCCTCTTTCTGTGGTAGAAACATCATTCACTGCTCTCCAATGGCTCTTTCTCCCTCGGTAGCTTGTGGAGGGCCATAGAACTGGTGGCTGCATTGACTTGACTGTCCAAGGTGACCTGTTGAAACTTTGCTATGGGAGGCTGCAGTACCCTGATCCATGAAGCCTGTCTGCCTCCCTTGCCACTTCCCTTGGTTTGGAGAAGTCAGCAGAAGAGAATAGCAGGGTGATGTCATGAGGAATCTGTTCCAAGAAGGCTGCCTTGAATATTAAGCAGTTGAAATAGCCGTCTGCTAATGCAAGCATTTCATTCATCAGTTCTGATGGCCTTCTGTCCCCCAAATCGTCGAGGTGGAGTAAGCGTGTGCCTCTTTCCAGGTCAGACAGGCTGAAAGTTGCCTTAAAAGCACTGTATTGATTCTCCTCAGGCGGGTTGTTAATAAAATCATCTACCTTGGCAGCAGAATCTTCATCTAATGAGGCGACTACATGCCAGAATTTGGTGGCTTCATTTGTTATGTTCCTAATGTGGAACTGGACCTCAGCCTGATGGAACCATGGATGTGGTCCATGAGGCCAGAAGGTGGGCAGTTTCATAGCTACCATGTTCAGCACAGTAGTGGCATCCATTCTGTAGGCTTTCTCACTACATTTCACTGTTGGGGCTCAAAAGATGTCAAGCACCCATCGGGGTCACCAATTTAATGGGACTAACTGCAGAGCTCTAGAAACACAACTTACTAGAGAAGAGCCAACTACCAACTGGTTTTTATTTTAAACAATCATGCACCTCACAAAGGGGAGTGATGCCGGGGCGCCTCACAAAGGGGAGTGATGTCAGCACACCTCACGAAGGGAAGTGATGCCAGGGCACCTCACAAAGGGGAGTGATGCCAGGGCACCTCACAAAGGAGAGTGATGTCAGCACGCCTCACAAAGGGGAGTGATGTCAGCGCACCTCACAGAGGGGAGTGATGTCAGTGTGCGCCTCACAGAGGGGAGTGATGTCAGCACGCCTCACAAAGGGGAGTGAAGTTAGTGCACTACAGAATCATTGTCTCTCTGGCAACATGCCAGCAGGGAAGCAACGTGCTCCGTCAACCTACGTGGGTCTGCAAACGTGGGTTTCTCCTGGGCAAAGAGGAAGAGCTGCACCATTCTGTGCCGGCCACTCGATGTGGCTATTCTGCCTGCCCACTGTGCAGCCAGTCGGTCTGCCACATCTAAATTGAAATTAACTATGTATCAAATTGGATTTGTACAAATTGCTTTAGCAGTTTGTAGGAAGTGTATAGCTGTTACTTGGAAATCAGATATTGAGTTGGGAATGGAGAGGCAGCATGCAGAATTACATAGTTGTACACCACTTGAGAAGATTATTTATAATTTACAAAATAGATAACAGGTAATTTTGAAGATTTGGTGCCCTTATTTACATGATGTAGATATGAATGCAGACTCCCTCTCTTGGTAACCCCTGACATCAATATATTTACTAAAACCTTTATGTTATATAATTTATTCTCATGACATTCTCCAGTCCTTTTTGTTTCTTTTTCTTTTCTTCTTTTTGGGTTTTGGGGGAGGGGTGGGTTGGAGGGAAGGATTGGGGGGATTTTTTTATACCACACGTATAACCTTTGAAAGTATGTTATTGAATGAAATTTATTTATTGATGTGGTTTGAAAATTGTTAAATAAAACATTTTAAAAAAGAAAGCTCCATGGCAGCAATGATGAAAACTAGAAGAGCTGGGCTTGGAGGGGAGGTAAAATGTGGCTGAGATGGGCATGGGGAAGGGAAAGAATTGCACGAAACCTGCTGCTCTGACCAACCTTCTCTACCATTCATCTCCTGAAAACAAACACACAAGTCTCATTTTATCACATGAATCAGTATAGTAAATGTTTGGGTCTGAATTTCAGGCTCATCAGCGGGTCAGTGATGGCACCTTACAGCTCAAAATGGATTCTTAAAAATGGGCTGGGGTTAGTGAAGGAAGTCCCATTGATTAATGGTACTTAATGACACTGAGGCTCTAGGATACTGTGTGCAAGACCCAAATGTGACAGTGCAGACACTTTAATTGCCTACTTTTTCCAAAACCCTTCCAAATGGGTTTCTGGCTTTTTGTTTGTAAGCAAATGCAGCAATTATAGCAGGCATTGGAATAAATATGCCCCACATAACAATAGCTACTCAATCTACACCTGGCAAACCTTTGCCTTCCTGACAATTTCTCAATGGATGATAATGATATCATCATCCACTGGGAAATGGTCAATATTATGGTCAGACCTGCAGCGAAACACTTACTTGCTGTTCGACTAGATGTGGCACATGTAAATAGGTCCCATTCCTGATTGCATCCTTTCTAGCCTTCTAACTTCACTATCTAAAATCCAAATTTGTGGACATCCATTACAGTTTGAATTTCCAATAACCCATTAATTATGGAAATTGGCAGACTGTATGATGCTTTGAAGCATTACCTTAAAGAAGTGAAGAATAATACTTTGGCAGAGTTACTGTGGATAACTCTATTGGATTTCAGCTTGTGAAGAGTGAACTAACATACTGTCCACCACAATGAGCAATAGTGCTTGAAAGAGGGAAACTAATGGAGAGAAAGGAGAAAAAATAAAGGGGAAATGGGGAACAGAAGTTAAACTTTTTAAAGAGAAAGCACAGAGCTTTCAAAAGGCAGCATGAATTATTTTCAAAATTCATGTCAGGAATTTCAAAGTTATGGGGTATATTTTACTGTGTTTTTGAAATCTGGTTCCATTGAAGTCAATACTGATAAATTTCAGGTGTACAATGCAATTTCCCTGCAACACCATATGTTTAGCACATTATTTTGTAAAATTGGAAAATAATCGAATTTTGCTTGTGAATCTATTGGAGGTGAAACTTTCAACATTCTGACTTATTGGAATGTTGTAAATTCGAATAAGGAATGGGGCAGTGGGTGATGCAGAATGATCTTTCTGTGTGTGAGCACTTCCTCTACTCAATCACTGATCTCATCCACACACTCAGTGAAAAGTTAAACTTCTCTGCACTCCATCACGGCCAACTCTGTCAAACAAGTCATAAATATAGTTGGAGAGAGTTCTGCTCCTTGAGAAACCTCATAAACCTGTGTCTGTTTGGAAGACTATCCAGCAGCATGTTGTTTTAATCGATGATCCCTGACTTGAAATTATGTGGTTAGTAGAACATGATGAAGTACAAATAAGCATTTGAAAAAGTAGAAACAAGGATGGATAATTTTCATCGTTGTTGCTTGGGTGGTAAACTAGCTGAGTGGATCATGCCTGCCCATCACCATCTCTCCACCCAAAATCCCCTCGACCCCATTGCAAAATCTTGTTCATTCTATAAGATGCCGGTGCTGCCATAACTGCAGCTAGTACGGATCGAGGAGGAGCAGAGATCCATCTCCCAGCGCTCCTCCACAAGTTCCTACTACCCGGCTGTCTCACCCATGGCCCCATCCAGGTTTAATCATCTAGAACAGGACTAATGATATTTTTATTGAATTGAAGAACCTGCAGAGATCTGTGCCCAAGATGGTGATGCCAGTGCTTGGAAGGCATCAATACAGAGTAACAACCCCCCCCCCACCCCCCACCATGCTGAGAAAGAGAAGCCTGAGATAAGTCGCTACAGGATCAGAGATAACAACAGTGTGGGGGTTGGGAGCTGAATATGCTGCTGGAGGCTGGCCAGGGCTATAATGAGGGTTCTGATACAAAGCAGGGGTCCTGGAGGGCCTCAGCACTGACAGTTTCATAATTGTATAGGGGGGCTCAGAACCAGGGGCTGAGGGGAATGACATGGATCCTGGAACTTTGATTCACAGCTGGAACAGACAAGGAGGAGGCAGAATCCATGGACACTCAACGTCTCTGAAGGGATATGAATACACAAAATTTGCTTCTCTTTTTCTTCTTGGCATGGGTGCTGGATTAATGGTGCCTCTTGTGTGCATTTACAGGAAAAGAAACAGAAGCAAATTTTGTGTATTAATGTATATGGCAATAAAGGAACGCTGAACTTTGCTAATTGGACATCCCATCAATTTATTGTCAAGGTAATGAATATAAAAGTTACCCCAAATTAGAATCATTCTATCTTTCCTTAGCTATTTCAAAATATGTTCCTTAATGAGGCTTGGTTCCAAACCTCAACACAACATCTGAGATGTGAAATCACAGTGTTAACTCAAAAATAGTGGAGGAACTCAGCAGTATCCCTGGGTGATAACGATATAGAAACAATGTTTCAGGCCTAACCCCTTCTTCAAGATGTGAGGAAAAAGTAGGCAGGTGCTTGAATAAAAGGCTGGGGAGAAGGAAAGAAAGGGCAGGGGGCCAACAGATAAAAGATAATATTGGACATGGATAAGATGAAAGGTGAAAATTGATCAGGGGACGGGTGGCTTAGTGAATGAAGGAAAGGAGACAGAGGGATGGGGAAAGAGGAAGGAAAGGAGAAATAGGTAGAGATGGGCCAGTGGGCCTATGGAAACAGGAGCAGTTGATCTTAATAAAGCAAAATTTCCAAGCCAATTGTTACCACCATGAAAAATCCATTTATTTTTCTAATGCATTTTCAGGTGGATCAGTTAGGTCCATTTAAACAACAAAGCATGTTTGTTAATATAGTTGCATATTACTGCAGCAATTTACTTTGGAATGACGATTAACGTATTGCAGATTTCAGATTTACTGACAGAGTGCATACTTGACATCCTATACAATCCTGAGATTCTTTTTCCTATGGGCATGCCAGAATTACCACTAATTGGTAGAGTGAAAAAAACTGTATAGAGCTTATACATGTAAGCAAATAAAGAACTGTAAACAGCTAATTAATGTAAACAAACTGATTGTGCAATACAGAGAGAATTAAGAAGAAAATAAATGAAGTGAACAACTAAGTGTCCTTAAATGAGTCCCTGATTGAGTTTGTTAATTGAGGAGTCTGAAGGTGGAGGGGCAGCAGCTGTTCTTGAACCTGGTGATTTGGGTCTTGTGGCACCTAGACCTCTTCCCTAATGGCAGCAGCTGGACAGAGCGTGTGTTGTGGATCTTTGATGATCGCTGCTGCTCTCAGCTGGCAGCATTACCTGTAGATGTATTCAATAGTGGGGAAGATTTTGCCTGTGATGTCCTGGGCTGTAGTCCAATAATTCTTTGGTGGTTTTACACCCAGGGGAATTGGTGTTTCCATACCAGACCATGATGCAGCTGGTCAACACACTTTCCACCATACCTCTGAGAAATTTGCCAGGGTTTCTGATGTCATACCAAAATTCTGCAAACTCCCGAGGAAGTCGAGGTGCTGATATACTTTCTTTATGATGCCATTGGCGTGTTGGGCCCAGGAAAGATCTTTTGAGATAATTACTCGAAAGAACTTAAATTCGCTCACCCTCTCCACCTCTGATCCCCCACTAAGTTGTTCGAAGGCGTGTGTGCCCTTGATGAGGTGTGCCTTATCGGGTCGGAAGAACTCCGGCTTACATTTGGTGCAGACCCGGCAACGTCTGGTCATGGAAAGGTTCTGAGTCTTAATGATCACTAGATTGTATACCTCTGGCTTTCCTTTCCTGAATTCAACAATCAGCTCCTTGGTTTTGGTGACATTGAGTGCAAGGTTGTTGTTGGTGCACCATTCAGCCATGTTTTCACTCTCCATCCTGTATGCTCACTCATCCTGAGGTTCTCCCTATAAGTTCTGCTGGAGGAGATCAAGGCGAGGAGCAAATTCCTTTTTCCATCCATTGAACAGAAGGATTATTAAGCATTGTATATGTTGAATATCTGCTCCAAACAAATAACTGTTCTCAATTTAGATACTTTCAATATGCAATGATGTCATTGACTGAGAGATAATGAGCTATTTTAAACTCTTTTTTCTCTGTTATCTCTCATTCTAGCATTAAGTACAAATCTGTGCTAATATTTAACAGAGTGGTTTAGTATTGCTTGGCAACTTGAATATGGTTATCTAAAGAATGTTTACACAGCCATATTGTTGTTGGATAGCAGAGATGTTGATTCTATGTCACCATGTCTCATAGGGGGTCGCTAAACGTCTTGCAGATCAGCACTGATTAAAATTTAGTTTTGTCATTTTGTCGGCAAAATTAATGCCTGTAATTATTCTCTAATTCTCATACTTCACTTAAAAAGACCCTGAGAAAGTGAAGCAATGTAAATTCCTTTCCAATTTTACCCACACCTCTCCAACAGATACAGAATTTGGCGCCACCATGATCACCACATATTTCAACAATCACAGATTCTAGGCAGAGCATTCCCGGTCACAAGAAGTCTGCAGATGCTGAAGAACTAGAACAATACACAAGACTGCTGCAGGGACCCTGCAGATCATGCAGCCTTCCATGAAAGGCAGTAGATCACTTGGGCTTAAGTTCATCAGCAAGAATGGCAATATGTAAGAATTTGCTAGAATAAGGTGGTTGGGGTGGTGGGGTGGGGGAGTAGCACAGGTTTGTAGATGAAAGGTAGAAGAGGAGGGAGCAGAGAGGTGATGAAGGAGGGGGAAAAGGACTGAAAAGATGTAATGAGCAGGGGAAAGAGAAGGAAAGGAAATGAGTCACCTTTAACATCTCCCTGAGAAGAACTGTGGTCACAACGGGCTTCAAGCTGCTACCATTGTCTCCGTGCTGAAGAAGTCATCTGTGTCCTGCCTCAATGACCACTGCCCTGTCACCTTCATGCCCATTGTCATGAAGGGCTCCAGATGCTTGTCTTAGGGCACATCAAGCTCTTGCTGCCCCCGTCGCTAGACCTCCTGTAGTTCGTATACAGACTTTACCGCTATACAGATTATACCACCGCCCTCCATCTAGCCCTCACCAACCTAGAAAACAAGGACTCGTATGTTCGAATGCTGTTTATTGACTTCAGCTCAGCATTCAACACAGTACCTGATAAGCAACTTGAGCCTGCTGGGTCTAAACACTTCCCTCTATAATTGGATTCTTGGCTTCCTGATGGGGAGATCTCAGGCAGTCTGGATCAGTAACAGCATCTCTAAGACCATCACAATGAGTTCAGGGGCCCCTCAAGACTGTGTGCTGAGTCCACTGCTGCTCACTCTGCTGACCCATGACTATGCAGCTAAATGAAGCTTGAACCACGTCATCAAGTTCACTGATGACACAATCATGGTGGGCCTGATCAGTAAGAATGACGAGTCAGCGTATAGAGATGAAGTGGAGTCGCTAATGGACTGGTGCACCTCCAACAACCCATATCTGAAAGTTAAAAAAAACAAAAGAGATAGTTGTCGACTTCAAGATGGGCCATGATCCGCTGACCACAGTTGAGGTCATCAAGAGTGTCAAGTTCCTAGGAGAACCTCACATGGACCCTTAACACAAGTTCCATAGCCAAGAAAGCCCAGCTACACCTCTACTTCCTGGGAAGGCTGAGGAAAATTCATCTCCCACCCTCCATCCTCACTTCATTCTACAGAGAATGCATTGAGAGCATCCTGTGCAATTGGATCACCGTCTGGTCTGGAAGCTGTACCTCCTCACACCGCAAGACCCCGCAGAGGTTAGTGAAATCAGTGGAAAAGATTATAGGGGCTCCCTTCCTACCATGAAGGACATCTACAACACTTGATGCAGGTGAAAGGCAATAAACATTGTGAAGGACTCCACACACCCTTCATCTGGTAAGAGCTACTGCAGCACTCGGGCCCTTATGTCCAGATTTGGCAAGAGCTTATCCCCAAGCCATCAGATTCCTGAACTCCCAGAACATTTGGGGATCCGGTACCGTAGACTGCTAATGTACAAATATTAATATTTTAAATATGTTGAACTGCTATTCTAACCTATATTTATGTAAATGTGCTCCGTGGTCCTGGAGAAATGCTATCTCATCATTACCATGTGAGCATGGTATGAACGATAAATAAAGGTGACTTGACTTGAGTAGTTTCTTTAGACATTCAGCATTCTCACTGCCCCTAAGAATGTTCTTCATACTGGTGGTGCTGGCTCTGATACTCCTGTATCTCCTTCCCAATGGGAGCATCAGAAAGATGCTGAGTGCAGAGTGGAAGAGATCCTCAATGATTTTGCGTGGCCTCTTCAGACAACAATCCCGATATATCACGTCAATGGGGCGGAGGTGGGGGAGGAAAAGAGAATCTCCAGTGATCCTCTCTGCCACTCTTATGGTCCTGTGGATTGACCTCCAATAAATTTCTCTGTAGCAACTGTACCACACTGTGATGCAGCCGGCTAGGACACTCCCAATAGAGTTCCTGTAGAAGGGTGACATAATGGTGGCAGGTAGCCTTGCCCACTTCAGTCTTCTCAGGAAGTGCAGTTACTGTTGCACCTTCATGACAAGTGAGGAGATGTGCGTGTCCATGATAGGTTATTAGTTAAGTGAATATCAAGGAATTTGATGTTCCTCTTGCTCCACTACAGAGTTGTTGATGTACAGTGAAGGGGTTGGTCCTGGTCCTCCTGAAGTCCACAATCATCTCCTTAATCTTGTCCACGTTGAAACTCAGGTTGTCACTCTTGCACCAAATTATGAGATTTTCCTCCTCTTCTCTGTAGGATTGCAGATGAGGCCAACTGCTGTTGTGTAATCTGCAAGCTTGATGACGCTGTTGGAGCTGGATCTGGTGTTGCAGTCATGACGCAGTAGTGTTGTCAGGAGCGGGCTGACCACCAGCCCAGAGGTGCACTATTTTCCGTTTGACAGTGCTCGATGTTCTGCTTCTGAGCCAGACAGACTGTGGTCTTTCTGATAGGAAGACTAGAATCCAGTTATAGGGAGGGGTGTTTAGTCCCAGAAAGGACAGCTTCTCCACTAGCCTCTCGGGAATGATCATACTTAACACCGAGCTGAAGTTGATAAACAGCAGTCTGGCATATGAGGCATTGTTCTCCAGGATGGAATGGAAGTGCAAGGCTAAAGCATTGACTGAGAAACAATGAACCTGTAGTTGTGGATGTTGGAAAGAATAGGAAAAGATGGATATAATAATTTGAAATTTTGTGAATTGTTTAAACCTATTGGTCTTCCAAAGAATGTAAGCAGGTTAAAGCAGGCATAAAGGGTGAATATAATAATTATTCGATCCCACTTTGAAGCACACAAAAACAAACACAAAAAATACACACAGTCACATACACATACCATAATTAAATGTACTAATTAATACAGTAACATAAAATAAATCATACTTTAAAAGAAACAACATTTCATGGTTATAGGAAGATGAAAGGATTTGCAAGGAAGATTACAATTCACAATTAGTTACACATTCGTCATTTGCAAAGTTAATTACTGTCAAGCCCTGAACCATCTGGGCTCCAGATCTAATGAAGCATTAAAAATGTTGACCTTAAATATTGCTGTAATTGCTCTCTGAACCATGTCCTTATTAATTGGAGAAGAAAGTATCCAAGACAAATTACCCAGGATTCAATGGCAGCAAGAACACAAGGGATCTATCAATGATTGAAATTTTACACCAGTTACCAGAGGTGGATAATACAATCAAACAACATTGCATAATTAAATCTAAAGAGCAGGCTAGCACTGCAAAAGAGGAGTTTAGATAGGTTTCTATTACATTACAAGAAAACAAAAACTTATAAAATGATCTAAAAGGATACAAATTCTAAATTTAAGGTTAGTATTTTTTGGTCTGCAATCTATTAGTTTCCTCCCAACATGGAACTCATAAGCAAAAAATGTTTTTTTTTTAATCTGCCCAAATATTTTTTTTAAAACCTTAGAAATGTGAGTCAGGAGATTGGGAGAGAACATTAAAAATATGAAATGCTGGAAGCAGCCAGCACGTCAAGCAGATCCACGATCAGAGTTAACATTTCAGATCGATGCACTTCCTTCAGACGGCAGTTCTGAAATGCTACTGGCCCGAAATATTAACTCTCCCTCTCTTTCTGACCCTCTGCTTATATTTTAGAGGCACAAAATCTGCAGTTTTCTTGCTTTTTTCAAACTATGGCTAAATATATATTTACTCGAAGTGAAAGATTGATCTGACTATTTTCCCATAATTTTTTATGGATTTTGTTAAATGCATCCCATAGCTCCTACTTTTCTCTCCAGTATAATTATTTTGGTAAAATGTATCCTATCAAACTTCTCCTGTAATTGCAAACATTTCCACCAGATTCTCCTCCTGCTCTGTTTAATTCAGCCCATTATGCAACATCCAAACAACTCACTACTTCTGATTTGTATCTTCCCAACAGAGCAGACGACAAAGAGGTTGCACCAGGATCTCTCCTCACTTCAGCCTGGTAAGAACCAATTTCAATGGCAGCATCCACTATAATATTAACTGATGGATAGGGAGCTTCAAGCATCTTCAAACTCCCAAGAGGAGGACTTGGCACAAGAATTTTATACATTTCTTTTTTACTTTCTATATACGGAGCAGAGGAGCAGAGGTTATTTCTAGGGCCCCACAATGAGACCACGCGGCCACTCACACCAGAGACATCTGCTACTCACAAATCTCTACCCACTTTCTGAACATGGCGTCACAGTGAGGTTGAAGCTGATGCTTCAACTTGATGACACTGTTGGAGCTGGATCTGGTGATGCAGTCACGACTCAGTAGTCGTTTGGTGTCAACAGGACGTCTACAGGCAGAATTATTTCCTGCTGCTTCTCACAAGCAAAATTTAAAATAGTTAAACTATTTCAGGTCTCACTCCTGCCTCTGACTCTCAAAAAAATATTAGATCTTGCTTTTTTTTTGTTTACTGTGTTGGTGTGCTCAGTAAGAGCTGGTGTTTGTGGAAATGTCATGCACAAAAGATGATAGGACTTAAGAAAGCTGCCAAGGCACATCTTCATGACTACATCAATAATTCACCATGAGTAGCCTGAGGGAATTGGATAGTTTACCCTGAAGTATGGAGGGAACTGAAACTAAAATCACTTTTGGACAATCCATTAGCCATTTGAGTGATACATTTATAAGCAGCAAATTGGCTTCTACTTGGATCATCACTGAGCTAAAACATAACAAGGAAAAAACTTGTATAATTTTCCCCATAGGGATTGCTATTGGTCTCCTTTCAGCCATTGGCACATTTCGGTAATGGGTTTGTACTCCACTGGAGTTTATTCTTGGAGCAAGTGATTGACTGTGGGCAATTGCATTCCCTTTCTGATACCATGGCAAGAGCACAAGCCACTATATTGTTTCCAAAGTCTGCATTCTTGCAAGAGATCCTGGCACTGTCAAGTTCTTGCTCTTTCTTACCTGTAAGCCAAAACCTTACCACTCTGACTCAGTCCACTTCCTTATTGGCTGCTCTGTTACACAGTCCCTCACTATTATTGTGATACTCAGCTTCCCCCCCCATTAAATTCTAACTGCCGCCGCCCCTCAGATCACGAGTTTTCTCTCTCTCCCATCAGCTTCTAGCTGATGCCTTTCTCCTTTTTAATTTCCAAGTGCCACCGCTCCTCAGGTCAACTGATCTCTCTTGCTCTAATCAGCAGTGCTTCTATTCTTTTCTGACCAAAGCAAAGCTTCAGTGAAATCAGGTGGATAAAATCATTAGGGTTGGAATCACTGGCCCTCGAGAAACAAAGTACCTTTTTTTCCCAGCATTACAATTATGCAAATACATAATTTCAGTGTAATTTATACTTTTCAGTAAATTAGCTTGTATTGCAGCAATTGCATTACTCACCTAGGGCAGAAGCATGTGGAGCAGGCAATGGCTGAAGACAGTGTTCATGCAATGCTAATTTAATATCAGTATCATTGTATTGCATCACATCATTTCCGTTATTTTCATATGTTCATAACTCAGAGCTCACTTGGTGTTTAATAGTAGATGGAGTTCCCTACCCTCACTACCACATCTGCCCCAAAAACCAACATGTGATATTGAATGAGATTGTTGATGAGTTACAGGATTTTGGTGATTGAATGTGAGAACAGTTCATTGATAAGATGTGCCATGAAATCAGTTTCTAAAGAGGCATATTTCTCCGACTTCCTTAGAGAATGCTGCTGCAAAGAATTTTACCTTGTCATCTGGCACAAGTTAGGGGTGTTGCAGCATTCTTATCAGTTAAACACAAACAATCCATGATATTATCCAAGACAATGATTAATTTCCACGTCATTCATCAGCCCATCATTGATATTATGTGTGCTATATACAGACTGCAGAGCTGAATCTCACCAGACCCCCAATCCATGCCAGAGAGGAAGGTAAAGGCAGCAACCATGTGGAAACAAATCAAAGTTCACTTGCAACTCAGACGATCTCTGCCCTGGCTTGGACATATATTGTTATTCCATGATCATCACCAGGTCAAAATTCTGCACACCCTCTCTAACAGTATTTTGGGGGCACCGTTATGCAAGAGGACATGTCTTTAGTGTTTCTAAAACCACAAACCCCCTTTGTACACAATGATTTTGTGTGCCTTCTTCGGACAATGATCCCAGTAGGTCATGCCGATGATGGGAAGGAGACTCCAGAGATCCTCTCTGCCACTTTCTGGTCCTGCGGATTGACCGCCGATCTATTTTCCAGCAGCAGCCGTGCACACTGTGATGTATCCAGCCAGAACGACAATCTTTCCAAACAAAGCAACACTGCACTTCTGACCCTGCAGGGGTCATTTACTGCATCCGATGCTCCGATTACAGCCTTCCCTATACTAGAGAGACTGGATGCAGACTGGGAGATCGTTTCATTGAATACCTTTGCAGCAATGGTGGGGATCTCCCAGTGGCTAACCATTTCAATTCTGTGCCCAACTCCCGCGTTGCCATGTCTGTCCACAGCCTCATGCACTGCCATGTGGCCAACTGTAAATTGAAGGAACAACACGTAATGTTCCAAATGGGTACTCCTAACTGAATGGCATTAACATTAATTTCTCTGCTTTATCTAAGGCCATCCCCTGTCTCCCTCTCTTCTCCATCCCTCTGTCTTGTTCCCTTCAGTTCTACACCCCCTTCCCTCTTCATTCAGAAGTCTATCCCACCCATGTCAAACTTATCTGTGGGCCTGTGCTTCTCCCCCTGCCCCTCTCCCCCACTATTTTATTCAGATGCCTGCCTACTTTTTGATCACACCTTGAAGAAGGACTCAGCCTTTAACATTGGTTATGTATCTTTATCTTTGCCTTATAAAAAACATTGTGTGACTTGCTGAGTTTCTCCAGCATTTTTATGTTAACTACAATCAAACAATTTATAAAAGAACGTAGGAAAATATGGGCACAATTTAAAAAAGAGTGCGGGAAACTATGCGCCCAATTTGATAAATTATATGCGCACAATGTATAAAAGAGCATGGGAAAATCTGCTGCAAGTATTGATCTACAGCAGTGATTTTTAAATTTTTCTTTTCACTCACATACCGCCTTAAATAATCCCTTACTGATCACCGCTATCCATCGTTGGAGGCTGGTGACAGATAAAGAAAGATAACATTGGTGGCTTCAGACTGTTCAAACTGAGGACAAACCCACAGACTAGCTTGCTCACAGCACCAGGTGACTAGAGACACCTGGGGACAGCTGAGAGTGGGGCAGTGGGATCAGTGGGGGGGGGCTGGTGTTTTATCACAAGCCTACTCCTTTACACTAATCGCCTCTCCCTTAATATCTGAAGGTCTGTCAGTGACTCTCTTGAATAACTGAGCATTCACACCCTCTTTCTGTAGAGTTTCAGATTCAGTACCCTTTGATACATACTTTTTATCTTATTCATGAATGATCAAGCCCTATTTTGAAAGACCAACAGCCACCCCACATCTGTCCTGTCAAAACCTTGAATTATGTATTTATGAATTAAATCATCTCTCATTCTCCTCCCAGCGACACATCAGTACTTCACCCTTCAAACAAAACAGTGAGTCTAATAGAACATACATCACTATTTCATCACCAGTTCATTTCATCTTCAGCTCCAGCCATTTCATCTACTGCTCATTTCAGACTTCTGCATTTATGGGAGGATGCATAGACATCCGAGATAAGCTAAACCCCAAGTGCCTGCCACAGTTGAGATTGCCCTCATTCTTCTCCATGAGCAGCCCACAGCAACAGAGAGAGCAGGCAGCAGGCTGCCAGAAGAGAGCAGGACAGCGGGATTATTATTAAAAAGATATTTTTTGTTCTCCTACTTGCATGTTTTGTCCAAGTTTTTTAAAGACACAAAAAAAAGTACTGTACACAAACACATCCATTCCTATCATGGTGTCGGAATGCCAGATAGCCCCTTTTACACAGACAGCATTCCGGCGCTGATACTGTGCCTGCTGCCAGAATAAAGCCGGGACTGCTATGACCCCACCAGTCCATATCGGTGCTTTTTAGACAGCAGGCATAGTGTAAAAAAACCCACAAATCCCAGAACGAAACGGCTGTGTAAAAGTTTCTACAGCATCTGCAGATTTTCTTGTTTAACTTATGGTTATTGCTGACTAACTGTAGAAACTTTATTGGCCAGGCAGTATTAATATTGCATATATTTTGCAATGGGTCAAACAGTCTTGGGTTTATCTCATTTAAGCTCTGGTATAGATTTAATGGTGTGGCCCATTTTCCCCCTTTGAATAATGTGTAAAATTGACAAACTAATCTATTAGAATGTGGAAAATACAGTGTTAGAAGAGCAGACAAAGCAGACAATGAGCCACGGTGATCATCATGGTCTGCATTTTTAGAATAAAAGCTGTAAAAAATGCAAGAGACTGATCGTCTGCAAATTAACATAAAAAGCATAGCAACATGGAGATATAAAAAGCGCAGATAGAGGCAAGCCAAATAGATAAGAACAGAGCAGATGGGGGTAATAGAGACCCAGACAAGGACCAAATTACAAGGTTGCATCGTTTTTCAGGATTAACTCAAAAATATACCAGAGGATCAGCTGAAACACTGGCAATTAAAGCATTTGCTTTGGAATTATTGACAGGAGCAATATGCTTTCGTTAATATCGTGTATCAATTAAAGCACGACTGCAGACATTAGCATGAACAATGGCATGAGGATGTTGTTACCAATAGTTACAAAAATAATACAGCATTCCAAATCCTGTAATTGAACAGTAAGGCATTTAGCTCATCTTATAAAAAGGTGGAGCCCTTTTTTTGGATGCAGTGAATGCATTATTTCTCACTGTTAGCCCAGCTGTAGCTAATAGGGTGTAACTAAAGCTAATATATACAGCTGTAATGGTACAAAGCATAATGAGGAGATAGTGTGATAATGGCATCTACAGAAGAATCCATGCATGGCGATCTTGGCAGCAGTGAGACCCAGGTTCATCAGTACAATTAAGCATTATCGGCCAGTGGCAGAGTGCCAAATGTTCAGGCAGAATATTAAAAAAAAGTGATCAGAATTAAAACTTGGAAGCTGGTCAATGAAGTTTCTCTTTTTATAACATTAACATTATCAATGTGTAGGATTGTCTTAAATAAGATGTAAAACCTTTCTGAACTGGAATAGTGAGCAGCTTAGGAGTACTTTGTTCTCCTGATTTTAATGCTGTCATTTCAGTATTTTTTTTGTAACATGTAGAGGATTGAATCTCAGAGGAGCCAGTGTCAGCGAGGGGGTGCAAAACATCAGGGAAAAGTTTATGCATGCAACTGTGGGTGGGGAACAATTAGGAACATACAGTACATCAATGACTCCAGTGCACTTTTCAGTGTAACTGAGAAGCTCCTTCATTTGCCTGCTAATTGCAGGTATTTGTGCCATTAATAGCATCTTTATTGAGGCAGAAAAAAAAGCACTAGCTCCAATTTAAATTTTTAACTTGGAGAAATAGCAATGGTAACAGGCCTTTCTGCCCCATGATCCTGTGCCGCCCAAATAACCCATGTGACCAATTAACCTATTAACCCCGCAGGACCCAGTGGAAACCCATGCAGAGATGGGGAGAACGTAGAAACTCCTTACAGAGGGAGCCAGATTCGAAACTGGGTGGCCGGCGCTGTAATAGAGTTGCACTATCCGCTACCCAGTCCTTTTCCTGAAAGCTCTGAATTAACAAACTCTACACTCTTTCTTCTTTAATGACCAGGAAATTATCTTTACCCACCTACCTCTGGCATTTGTCAGTACGATACCATAAGTCACAAGACATAGGAACAGAAATAGACTATTTAGCCCATCAAGTCTCCCTCGCCATTCAGTCATGAGCTGATCCATTTTTCCACTCAGCCCCACTGCCCAGTTTTCTCCCCATAACCCATACATTGGATCTAAACTGGTGAGCACCATTCCCAGAAACAATGATGCAGGAAAGCTGGAAGTTCTTGCCTAGTCCCTGCCCTTATTTCCCAGACCAGTTGAAATCCCAAAACCTAGCTATAAAGCTAGGTTTATAGCTTTATCGAAAGTTTCCTGCTAAAGTAGGGGCAGAAACCCAACTGAACAGCCATGGACTTTAGGAATATTTTATTTAATTTAAATATTATCTTTTTCTGTCCAGGAAGAACATTAGGGTATGATAATGAATGGTCTTTTATACCTTCCCAATGTATTCATTCTTCGATCATGAGTGTCCTCCATGAAAAGCCACAGTGAAGTCAAGGATGCCAAACCTGATAACGATGTGAGGCTACACTATGAATCAGAAGTAATCATACATTATGCATATTTTTTCTTCTGAAACCCCTGTTGATTAATCCAAATATCCACTCCGGCTGAGATCCGTTATCTCAGTACAGACTGCTATCACTGTGTCAAGTTCATAACTGTGGAGAACCATTACAAATGAGATTGATCTTACTCCAAGAAAAAACAGCAGTATTAAATAAGATATCCAGTTGAATGTTTTTTTCTCAAAGTTTGACAGGAGAATTTGCAAAGTTGTAAATGTTTGCAGCCAATAATTTTCATATCAATGGCTGTGAATAAACATAGAAAACTAGGAAATAGGACCTGAAGAAGGCAAATGGCAGCTCCACCATTCAAAATGATCATTGCTGATTGTCTATTTCGGTTCCCTGATACTACTTTGTTCCCATTTTCATTGAACATTTTAGCATTAAAAATAAGTTAATCTCCTTCTTGAATACTTTTAATGATTTGGGCACCATCATCTTCTGTGGTGAGGAAATTTCTCCTGATCTTCATTCGAAATGGCAACCCCCAGTTCCTGAAGATGTGACCTTGGTTTTGGACTTCCCTGGCATCAGAACTATCATGGACCAGATTTTGTCTCTTTAGTCTTGTTGGAATTATGCTAGTTTAAATGAGATTCCTAAGCTCCAGTGAATATAAGCCATATTGAACCAATCTCTCCTTCTACGTCATTCCTATCATCCCAGGAATCAACCAAGTAAACCTTTGGTGTACACTCTGCACTTGAAGAATGTCTTTCCTCCGAGAAGGAGAGAAAATCTACACTCAACACTGAGACAGGGTCTCACCTGAGTCTTGTTTTGGAGAATATACACATTTCTGGGAAATCCATTTTCACATGGACTACTAATGGTACAATGAAGACTCACTGGAACAATATCAAAAATTCAAGATTCTAATTGACAAAAAGACTTGAGGATAGAGGGAAGTGTTCTACTGGGAGTGTTCAGAATGAAGAACATATTGATTTGCTTTTTAATAAAAATTATTCCCACAGAACTGGTAAGAAGAGATGTTGTCAAAATTGTTTTTATGAAACGTGATGTAAATGTGAAGATTTTGTTTTGTTAAGATAAGAACTGAGTAATCTTTCACACAAAGCACTGTAATCTTATTTAAAATGTCATTGAATAATTATTCATAAAAAGAAGGCGATAATAGAACAGTTAATTAAATTAAATACTTCCAGTTTCAAAGTTAACATGATCAGATGAGCAATGAGTCAATTTCGTTCTTATTGCTATAACTGAGCTACCTCAGTTCTTTAAAGTTACCTTGAAAATTATAGCTTTTGAATTGGACCTTCATGGAAATATGTTCCATAGAAAAGGCTCTGAAATGGGGTAAAAAAAAAACAACAATATGTCTCTTCAAGAAAGCTTGACATTGTCTTCTCCTCGAAGAATTTAGGACTGGTTTTCAAGCAGATGGAAAGAAAAGTCCAAGAAGCTTACCCTGATCTCTGAACTGATGAACAACTCTTTGTGATGACTGCAAAGCCAAGACAAAGCTCCAACAGTTTGGGAGAGGAGTTATTGCAGTGCATTACAATAAATGTCAGATTTGAAGGAGTGCAGTTGAGAGGAGCAAAGGGAGGTCTGCAGCCACAATGGGACCTGTTCAATATCCAAACAAATGTTTATAGACATGAATGTAAAACAATGCGTCTGGGCAGACTTCGTTATGGCAGCAGCAGTGATTGAGGATACTGATTCGCGCGTGCTGTGTGTGGTCGAAGGTGTAATTTCTCCACATTCAGTGTTTAAACTCTTAATAAATCTCATTAACTGTACAAAGGCAATTTAATCCTCTGCTGATTAGAAATGTAAGGCCAGTCCTGGTGTGTAAGATGAAAAGCGAGAAGGACTACATAGGAGAACCAAAATAACTTAAATATGCTCTTATAAGTGCTTTTAATGAAGCTCCGCCATCAGAGATTCTAATTCATCCAAGAAAGGGGGCTCTCCCGGCTTTCTGTACTAGTCCTGCTGGACAACTTTCATCTTTTATCTTTCAGATGCCAGTGGAACTGCTGTGATTCCAATTTTTATTTCTTAATTGCCAACACTATTCCTCAGGGCAGAGACTCGAGACATTTAATAGTTCATAAAGTTAAGAAGCTGCCGAGTTACAAAAGAAATTAGATAGATTGAATAATATTCTCCTCCAAATGGAATGGGTTATTCCAATAATGAAGTTCACAAGTACAACAGTATGGCCTGAACTATTTGTCATACAAGGATAGCATATGAAATAAGAATGACTACCACAAGAGCAGGCACAAAGCCTAAACAACGGTCTCTGTGGGAAGAGACATGGAAAGATTATTGTAATGTTTTATAAAGGGGTTCACATGGACAAGAGAGTACATATCAAAGGAAGGTGTATGAAAATGATAATGACTTTATTGTCATACACTTTGTACAAAATACTTAATTGCTGTAACTGAACAAGTACTTATAAAGAAAAAAGATAATAGCAAACTTATTGAATCAAATTAATAGAGACAGTATCTACATAAAATTATTAATAAATATTCACAGTAATCTTAGTTTAAAAAGTGACTTACAATAACGTAGACCATCCATGATTAGTATATTAAAGTGAGGTTCAAGAATCTGGCAGCTATCAAAAGAAACTGCCTTGAAAGTAGAGGTGCTAGATCTCAGGCTCCTATATCTTCTGCCCAATTGTATCAGTGAGAAGAGGTTGTGACCAAGGTGATGGGGGTCCTTTATGAAGTCAGCTGCTTTCTTGAGGCAGTGCCTCACATAGATATCTGCAGGTCAGGACCTATGATGGACCTGGCTAAGTTTGCCACCTTCTACAGCTTTTATTTTGTTCCTGGGCATTGTGTTGCCAAATCACACTGTGATGATACCTGCCAGTACAGTTTCTACAGTCCAATAAAAATGCTAAATCTCCTCAGACAGAGTAGAGGCATGAGTGTGTCTTCTTCACAGTTGCCTCAATATGCAGGAAAGGTCTGTAATATGGACTCACATAAACTTGGCTCTGAATCTCTCCACCTCATTCCTAAAATACACAATAAGCTCTTTGATCTTGTTGTTCTGGCACCACCTGACCATGTTCTCGATCTCCATCCTGTATTATTACTAATAAACTTGGCTGCGCAGTCATGGGCGTACAAGGGATAGAGTAGGGGACTAAGCAGGCAGCCTTGGGGTGCCCCTGCGTTAATAGTCAGTGTGGAGGATGTTGTGTTGTTCTGCATTGATAGGGGTCTGCTGATGAGCACATTGTGGATCCAGTCACAGAGGGATGGACAGAGTCACACATCCTTTAGCTTGGTTGGAATGATGGTGTTGAATGCCAGTTGTAGTCAACGAACATCAACCTGACATAGTGTTCCTGTGGGCTAGGTCAGCTACTCTCAATAGGGAGTACACTCCCTGAGGGCCACAGCACATTTAAGGGGGCCATGGACTGAAATCATTAAATTTATTTAATGTTCTTTATGTAGTCGGTAGGTGCACCAAAGAAGAGGTACAAGGACTGCCTAAAGAAATCTCTTGGTGCCTGCCCCATTGACCACCGCCAGTGGGCTGATCTCGCCTCAAATCGTGCATCTTGGCGCCTCTCAGTTCGGCGGGCAGCAACCTCCTTTGAATAAGACCGCAGAGCCCACCTCACTGACAAAAGACAAAGGAGGAAAAAGCCAACACCCAACCCCAACCCACCAATTTTCCCTTGCAACTGCTGCAACCGTGTCTGCCTGTCCCGCATCGGACTTGTCAGCCACAAACGAGCCTGCAGCTGACGTGGACATTTACCCCTCCATAAATCTTCGTCTGCGAAGCCAAGCCAAAGAAAGAAAAAAAAGGAGAGAAGTACAGAAGAAAGCAAATAAACTTGACTGCTTCACAGAAGGGAGGCCCATAAAATTTGAGCAAAGTCCTAAGGGGACCGTGGCCAATGAAAAGGCTGAGAATGTCAGGTCTAGGTCTAGATCTAACATAGAGTGGAGGGCCAGGGAAATGGCATCTGACATTGACCTGTTGTGATAATTAGTGAGCTGAAGTGAATCCAGGTCCTTCCTGAGAATGGAGTTGATTCGCTGCATAACCAACCTCTCTAAGCACTTCATCGTGGGAGACATCAGTGCCACTTGGTCGTCATTGAGGCTGGTCACCTTGTTCTTTTTTGGGCATCGTAATAAGCTGGAGAGGGAGGTTGAACGTGTCTCCAAAAACTCCAGCCAGTTGGTTTGCACCACTTTTCAAGGATCTGGCCATGTACACCTTCTGGCAGGGACACTTTCCAAGAATTCTCCCTCTTAAAGGTGCTGGTCACCTTTCTCTCAGAAACTGGGAGAATAGGGTCCCTAGGTGCTGTGGGGGCTCATGAAGATTCTTAGTGATATATTAAACAGGAAGCAGCATGGACTGAACAATTCATTACAAGTGAGAACTGGACAAAATCATGGCAAAATATCAATTAACACTACAGGGATAAATCTAACAAGATGGATTACAAGGCTTTGTTCACAGGAAGTAACAACTGTACCACAGGATAGTAACAGGTTTTTATGTCATTCTGGCCAAGAGCAGTGTTTCATATCACATGCTGCAATTTCAGTATTCAATAGCTTTATATTAAAGTTGGCCATAACAAGATTAATTTTTCATTAGGTAAAGGCAACATTTAAAATTACAGTAGGCTTGTTATCATATTGCAAATCATTGTTTAAAATCAATGAGAAATAGCTCAGCTAGAATGTATACTGGTAGTGCCTGGTTTAATATCATGCCATTTAGCCGGGGGTGGGGGGGTGGGGGGTTGGGAACTGTTAGTGTAATGGTTAGCACAATGCCGTTACAGCGCCAGTGACTTGGGTTCGAATCCCCGTGTCTGTGTGGGTTTTCCCTGGGGAGCTTTGGTTTCCTCCCACCCTTCAAAACATACCAGGGATGTATGTTAATTGGGTGTAATTGTGCGGCACGGGCTGGTAGGTCAAAAGGGCGTGTTACCATGCTGTATGTCTAAATTTTTTTTAATTTAAAATTTAACCACAGTATTTAATATCACACTGGGTTTGTAGCTGAAAATGAAGACATGGCTCAATAACAAGGTAAGCAATGCATTCAAGCAATGTGAATGAATGTGATGCTACGGGAAATGGATCCCACAGTAAAGGAGCTAAGTGCGTGAGCAATAGCCTGACATTAGTGGTTCTTCCTCGTGTTCAGCACTTGGAGCAGATGGCCACATCTGGGCTGACTTTTAGTGGTTGAGAATTTTCTAGGATTTCCCTGGAAGATTAAAGCTTGGGATTTCATCCTTTGGGTAGACACAACCTGGTTTTGGTTATTAGAGTGCCCAGGAATGCAGGAGGTAGCAAGCATAGTTAAGACTTTGATAGGCTCCAGCCTCCCATCGATTGAAGACATCTGTGAAATGCTGTCTCAAGATGGCAGACATCATCACGAAGTACCCACATCACCAAGATCACAACCTCTTCTCATTGCTTCCTTGGGGAAGTAGGTACATATGCCTAATGTTAAGCACTCTTCAATCACTTCTTAAACAGTCTTTTTCCAACAGCTGTCAGGTTCTTGAACTTCCCTGTAACATTCTAATCATGAACTAACTACAAAAAGGCCTGTATTAGTGAAACCATTTTTTTTCTTGGGTGACTGTCACTATGAATATTGGTTATAAATATATTTTTTATTTATTATCTCTGCCCATAATTTAATGTTTTTACTATTGGAGTTGTTTGTATTTTACAAAATGTGTGTTTGGCTGAAGCAGATACAAATGTCAGTGCATATGGACCTTGCACATATCTGTATGACTGTAAGCTAATGATCATGTTATCATACTAGGTTGATACTGTAAATGTGCTCTTCATTCTTATATTCTTCCATTTAATAACATTATTGGCAATTATAGGGTTCAATATCATATTAGACAATTATAACATCCAATATGTTATATTCTTTCAGATAATATTGGGTAATAACAACACTTAATCAATATTACTGTAGGAAATATCAGAGCTTTGTCATTGGATTGATAACAATATTGGAATTCCTTGCAGTTATTTGCTTGTTTTGTATCAGCTACCAGAAAGTGAATTGAAGGAATTTTGGTTCTTCCTGGATCCATTGTCACTTCTTCGCCATGTTCCCACACCTTTTCTACCAGATGACAGAAAATTCTCATCGAGATTTGTCCCTTTACTGAGGTAGCTGTCATTCAGAAACGGGCGAAGACTATGTGCAATAGCAACCTATTGAAACCCAGGGACCATCATTGATGAGCTGAATCCTTTCCTCCGCAATTCTGCAGGAACATTATGACATGATCAGCAAATGATGATATTGTGTCCCTCGCTAATACAGCATCACCCCAAACCAATTGAGGATTAAACATAAATTCATGATCAAAAGGCAAAACTGCAGCTAATTGACATCTGAAATAAGCAGAAAATTCTGGAAGCTCTCAGTCGTGAATGCAGAGCAATATTGTTAATGTTTCAGTCCAATGTCTTCAGATCAACCTATTTCTCTCTCCTAACATGCTGACTGGCCTGGTGAGTATTTCCCGCTGAGTCTATGTTTCCCTGAATGAGGCCACGATAACAGATTTTCTATTGCTATTAACACCATATTTTTAAAAAGTGAGTCAGGAGAATGTAAAAATTCCCTTATATACCTGAATAACAGACAAAAAAAATGTTAAAGAATGAAAAGCCAGAGTAAAATGAGAAATCTTTGTGAGTAAGTTTCCTGCTGTGCCATGTAGCGAGGAATGCAATGAGAGAACAATGTTAGAACATTAACAAAGTCCTAAATTATTCACCCTGCGAAACAGCAAGCTCAGAAAACAGATGTAATTATACTGTAATTAAGATGGAACTAATCTCCAGTTAAGTAGGAACTAAGCCTTTTAATCACAGTGGTGGGTGTATGGTTTATGTGACTCTATAGCTACTTAGAGCTCATTAAGTCCAATATTTTTTCTTCTTTCAGTTCATAGCAAGTTCTGTAAAATGGTGATTGGAACAGAAATGAGATCATTTGTCAGACAATACTGTGATATCACCAGTCCTTGGTAAAGTTGCAAGTATATCCCATTCATAAAAGGAAGGATTCGGGGTCAGATCGGGTTCCCCGATGATCCTCACAAAAATCCTCATGAAAAGCATTATCAATGATATCTTCTGAAATCTATTTGTCTCAGTGGATACATCTTCACCAATAGAGAAAACAGTCCAAAAATTAATTTGCTAATATTTCTCCCCTATGCTTTCCTTACTAGTTTAGAAAATACAAAATTTAAAAAAAATGTTTTTTTTAATTTTCAATGTAAACCTTTGCATCATTACCACAATGAATGGTATGTGTAAAGCAAACATACATCTGAAACACCAAAATGAACAAACACCTCTGCATTACAAACTCAGGAGTGCCCCGCTGTTTTATTCTGCAATAACTTTTCCTTGTCTCTGGTTTTAATATACATGTGTGTGTAGAAATTGAGGAGTGCCCCAGCCATGCCTTTTTATCTGAGCCAATTCTATACTTGTCCCACTGATCCTGTTGGCTCTCCCATTGTCGTTCACCCAATGTGATCTATGACCTTGAGAACATTTTTGCCTTATTCTTTCCTGGAACTGCCACATGCAAGGTCTAATTGGGACTGCTGCAAGCCAATAAGTGGGTGGTGTGCAACTGCACATGAAATGTACAATGGCATAGGATGTACATAGCATTGTTGTTTAGTTACTTCGCTATCGATCAAACCTGACTTGCTTCTCCAAAGACACAAGTTCAAATCCCATCATAGCACTCGGAAAACTGAATTTAAATAATTATATCACTCGGATGAAAGGGTAGTATTGACAATAGTCAATGTGAAATTAAGTCAAGTTTATTGAAATCTGGTTGTACAAGTACAACCCAACGAAACAGCATTCTCTGGTCCTTGGAGCAAAACATGTTGACGTACAACCAGACTTAACTCACATACAAACAAACAATACATATGCAAGCAAGTATTCATCTATGCAAACAAATATTATTTCATGAATATGAGAGTCTCAGATGGTTAGTGCGAGCAGTTCCATTGGTCGTTTGGCATTCTCACTGCTGTGGGAACAAGCTGTTCCTCAACCTGGTGGTGCTGGCTCTGATATTTCTGTATCTCTTCCCTGTTGGGAGCAGCTGAAAGATAATGTGTGCAGTGGGGAAGGGATCCCCAATGATTCCAGTAGATCAATTTGATGGCGGGGGGGAAAGGAGACTCCAGTGATCCTCTATGCTACTCATATGGTCCTCTGTATTGACCTTCAATCCATTTCGCTGAAGCAACTATACTACACTTGGATACAATCAGGCAGGATGTTCTCATTAGAGCTCCTATACAAGGTTGGCATAATGGTGGTAGGTAGCTTTGCCCACTTCAGTCTTCTCAGGAAGTGCAGTCACTGCTGTGCCTTCCTGACAAGCGAGGCGATGTTGAGTGTCCAGAATAGGTCACCAGTTAAGTGAACTTCAAGGAACTTGGTGTTCTCTATACTGGGTACACTTAAAGTTTAGCCTATAACATGACTCCAAATCTGCCAAGGTTGGGGACTCTCAAGACCCTTCTGAAATAATCTACGAGTGAGGGATGGACAACGAATGTTGGCCTTACTGGTATTTCTTATTGTGAGGAAGTCGTTTTTTTTTTAAAAAAGAAGACCATTCCAAAGTTGACAGGATTAGCAGCAGGTTCCTGAAGAATGGTTGGCCATGTGGGGAACAGTGTATTCTGATAATATGATACCATCATGACTTTTTGCCTGCCTTACATATTTAGTTCAGGCTGCATTTTGTAATTTTTTTTTAATCCTTTCAGAGTTTCCCCTGTAGGCTTTCTATTTTTACACATTTATCTTTTTTTTAATGTTTCTAAAACTAGGCCAGAGGATGAATCTTTCCAAACTGACCATTTATTATTCTCAGCCCTTAAAATCAAACCATGGAAGAAATATGGGGAAAACGTTAATGATGGGATGAGGTGGGGAGAGTGAGTGGGGTGTGGTGGGGAGAGTGGGAGGTTAGGGTGGGGAGAGTGAGTGGGGTGTGGTGGGGAGAGTGGGAGGGTAGGGTGGGGAGAGTGAGTGGGGTGTGGTGGGGAGAGTGGGAGGGTAGGGTGGGGAGAGTGAGTGGGGTGTGGTGGGGAGAGTGGGAGGGTAGGGTTGGGGCATTGTAAAAATACAAATGATGACCCATGACATCATCAGCACAAAAGGTGAGATCTGACCTGTGTGATCCCTCACTGTTGATCTAAGATAGGACCTGCAGAGTCAGGAAGAGTACTGACGTTTTTAACATTCCAAATTGGCCAGAAGTCAGAATGTACAACCAAATCTCTTATTTGAAGATGGATCATTATTCGTTTCCTTCTACCATCTCCCATCCATAGTCATTGTGATCTCAAACTCTTCATCCAATTCCCTGACATGCTCTTTCTGCACTTGAGGTTCTCCAGCTTCCCTCTCTTTGACCATGCGGTTTCAGTTCAATAACTGAGAGCTGGCAGGTCCTTGTCTTTAGGTCAGCTTTCTCACCATGATTTTGATGACCTCATCCACTCTATGGAATCTTCATTTTCACTTTGGTCATAATTACAAGGAAGCTAGGGCTCTCTACTGTCAGTGGCCTATGACATACAGCAGTCTGAACTATGAAGATTCCTGGATTATCAAATAGTGGCAAATCTCAGAGTGGATTGAGGCTTAACCTGAAATCCCCAGCAATTTCCTGATCTTCAAAGCAAAAAAGCAGCCTGGTTATGACTCCACCCTGAGTCCACACTCTGTGTGGATTGGGCTCCTCTGTATTCCTGCCACTGCAACACTCAACACTTAGGCTCAGAAAGCAAGAACTGGAGTGGTCAACAACAGAACTGGGCTGAGTATCATCAATGCAACAAAGGATAACATATTGACCACAGTGATGTGAATTTCAAGATCAAAATGGTTGCCTCCAATAAAGCAGTTAAAAATGACAAAGGACTGCTTTTCCCAAAGTTTCTCCAAGCAAAGCCACAAGGAAGACAAAAAGTGAGATTCAAACATTTCTACATAATTCCCATCTGAGCTTTAACTCCAGGGAAACCCACTGCTGTAAAATCCTTGATTGTCTGGGGAAGGGTTTTGTCTGACATTGCATTAGATTTTGTACATTTTAGCATTCTTGTCATGGCATTCCCATCTCGCCTCACCAGCTTTACACAGTATCACCAGATGTGGGGAAGTTTTAACAGAGCACAGAAATAGAGCTGATTTCTCTTTTGTTTCTCTTTGGCATTACTGATGTGTACTGATGTGAGCAGAGATGTACACTGAGTGACAGGGAAATTCAAGAATCCTGTCTCTGGACACATGCTGAGCATGTTTCAGCAACAACCGGGACCCTTGCGTGGGGAATTTCATATGTTTACTACCTGCACTCCCCCCAAAAAGGAATATTTGTCATCATCAATATCAAAGGTAGTTTACATAAACATCTTCTTCGTTTTTGACACAGATCAGAATCCTCCAGAGAGAAAGGATTTTTAACTGAATTTTCTCACTGAAATGCTTCAAATGTTTCTCTCTCTCAGTGTAGAATAACCTCTCAATAATTTCCTTGGAGAGATATCTGTGCATATTCTCAGAGAAGATTTACTCAATCTTGCAAAAGTGTTTTTGAGTGAATACTCCAGACCCTCAACGCATTACTGCCTGGTGTCTCTTGGTTTCTCGCAGATACACTTTTACTGGTAAATACTTCTCAATTGTCTGTTGTTTCTTGGGTTTCAATTTGTAATTGCTAGTATAAGGATATGTGAGAGATGAAATTCTTTACTGAATCTCCAGTCCTGTGGCATGAACAGACTAGCCTTTTCTTTCTAATGCTGACCCGACCACTAGCCCCAAGAACAGAACACTTGAATATTTTGTGAGCATTTTAGCACAGTTGGCAACATTGAAAAATTATGTTTCTCATTAATTATCTTTGAAGTATTGGTTGTATTTTGTCCCATCATAGGCTTTTTCTTTTCATCGTCAATCAGGTATCTTTTCCATTTGTTCTGATACTTTGGTTTTAAACAATTGTGCCATTTTAAAAAAAATGGCTTCTAATGGTATCTTGGCAAACAATATTCTCTCAAATAATCATTCTAATAGTTAATTGTGGGATCTTGTATGATGCACAAACATGCTGGAGAAACTCAGCAGGTCATGCAGCATTGATGAAAATTAAAAAGTAACCAACGTTTCGGGCCTAGACCCTTTGCCATATAGCTGAGGAAGGGCCCAGGCCCAAAGGTTGGTTGCCATTTACTTCCTGTGGATGCTACGTGGCCTGCTGAGTTTCTCCAGCATGTTTGTGTATTGCTCTCGACCCCAGCTTTTGCAGACTTTCTTTTTTAACTCACTTTGTGGTTCATGGTCTGTCGAAACTTCTGCGTGGACAACTCCCTAAATGTTTGTTTTTGAGCACAATGTAAATACAAGCTTTTACTTAACATTCACATTTCCTTTCTGGCTCAGGTAAACAAGCAAAAAAAATATTTCAAAGCACTCATAAATTGCTTCTGAAGTAGCAACAACTATTTTAAAGTAATGTCTAATAATACTGCAGGGAGCAAAACACTTTTATCATCGTTTATCAATCCCAATATTCTGTACATCAGTACCCATGATATTTATTCATGATTTACTAACTAATAAATTCATCAGATTATTCAATTGACTATTAATTTTAATCTCATTTAAGTGAATCAATTATGTGTGTCATGTCCCACATGATGTAATTAGTGTAGGATTAAAAATAATAATCAATTGTATTTCTCCACTCACGTGTTTAATGAAAAGAGTGATTGAGGTCATTTTATTGCATGTTTATAAAAAGAATGTCTCACTCAGAATGAAATCTTCATTTTATCTATGACAAGAGTTCAGAAACATTACTGGATCTTCCAGGACAGTTTATAGTTTCTCATTTTATCTACGAGATCCTCTGGAACAGGTTGTAAATTTAGCAGGAGTTTCGACAATGTCTGGATATTATCTTGTTGAGGCTCATGAGAGAAAGATGTCAGAGCAGAACAGGCTTGCCTTCTGTTAGGGAATTAGTTCACTAATATGAAATCTGAATGGTTCTTTGGGGAATTGGAGACATAATTTAATTTCAGGTGACTATATTTTGAAAGTGTCGCTAACTGAAATCATAAAATGGTCCTCACATGGTGTGGCATAAATGGAGAGAGGATAATTTTTTGACAAATTCCTTATTATTTTATTTTCATTTAGCCTTCACTTTGGCTCCACTGGTAGCATTCTCACCTTGGTCTGAAGACTATGTTCCAAGTCAATTCCTACTCCTGTGATTGGAATGCAAAAATTGAGACTGATATTTCAATACAACATGGACAGAGTTTGACAGCATTGCAGGTACCAATTTTTGGGGGGTGAGGTGTTAAACTGAGGGCATAATACCGCAAATGAATGTTAAAGTGCCATAGAAATTCACAGATGTGCATAGGATTTATTCCTGACACCCAAGCAAATATTGAGCTTGTATTCACCAACTATGCAAATAAAGATTAACTCTTTCAGTCCAGGTTTCCAAAGCTTTGTAAGAGTTTATGAATGTCTCTGATAAATAGAGTACACTTATTTATTAATAATTACAAAATAAATTTTAAAAATTATTAAAATCAGAAGGCACATCTTTGTGCTGGAAATGATGTATAGACACAGCTAGGTTTCATTCTTCCTTTTAATATCCAGGTTGGGCATTCCCCTTCAAATGAATGGGGATTCCAATCCTACCCTGTCTAGTTAGCATGCGATTACTGTGATGGATTTGCAGTGTAATACTGAAAATCTCAGCATAATTAAACTCCACTATTGGACTACACAAAGAGGCCAGCATTGAAGCAGAGCGGATCTATCATTGTCTGTCATTCAACTCATCACAGACTTAATGCATAGTTCCCGTCTCCACCAACAGCTGAATGCAAGACCTTAGAGTCAGCTTGGCTTGGGCCATTCTATTGAAAATACATTTGTGATTATAGTCTTCTTTTTTCTGATAAGATTTTTTGATTTCACCCAATTCTTTCATTCTCTTCTTGCAATCTCACTGTTTTACTCTCTTCTTTATGATACTTTTTCTTAGTTTCCTTT
This sequence comes from Narcine bancroftii, assembly GCF_036971445.1. NCBI lineage: Eukaryota > Metazoa > Chordata > Chondrichthyes > Torpediniformes > Narcinidae > Narcine > Narcine bancroftii. The sequence continues at coordinate 18,245,533 of NC_091476.1, read as the reverse complement.
ATCTTTCAATGTCAGTGTCCTCGTCCCTTTGTCACTTTGTAATGATCTTGTCAGTCAGTTTCATAAAGTTCAATTGAATGACAGTAAAACGGCTTTGTGTGTGTGTGTGGAGGGGAGGGGAGGGGAGTATGGGGGTGTATGCTCGTGTGTGCGGAGGGAAGGTCAGGGGGAGTATGGGGATGTGTGTGGAGTGGGAGTATGGGGGTGTATGGGTGTGTGCGTGTATGGAGGGGGAGGGAAGGGAGAGTATGGGGGTGTATGTGTGTGTGTGTGTAGGAGGAGGGGAGGGGAGTATGGGGGTGTATGTTCGTGTGTGCGGAGGGAAGGGCAGGGGGAGTATGGGGATGTGTGTGTGTGGAGTGGGAGTATGGGGGTGTATGGGTGAGTGCATGTATGGAGGGGGAGGGAAGGGAGAGTATGGGGGTATATGTGTGTGTGTGTAGGAGGAGGGGGAGAGTGTGTGTGTAGGAGGAGGGGAGGGGAGAGTGTGTGTGTATGTCTGTGTCTAATATATCAATTTCACACAGAGAAATTATGAAAAGGGTGCATAATGAGGAAGGGAGGGGAGGGCAAGGGTGAGGTAAGATCAACATATAATCATTGTAATTTTAAATTTAATCAATATTTGTTTATTAATTACATGTATGGAAATTCTTAAATAAAATATTTTTTTTAAATGATGGAAGATGTTGTAATGCTTAGTAACGCAGCCAAAACAATGTGATAAATCTGTAATTATACTTTTCTTGCTTTCTTCTCTTTCTCCTTCTGGTGTACTTAACCACAGAAGAATTTTTCTGTAGATTTCTTGGAAATCAACCTTCATTTCAGAAAGTCCGACCCACAACAAGTTTCAAACACAAAATCTTTCAATGTTCTTTCTTACTTATCAGACTCAAAATTAGGCCCTTCAGTCCATTGGTTTTATGTCTGTACATTCTGATTGTATTTATTTCTTTGTGCTACTCTAACTTATGATCTTTCACCTACTCAACAGCAGGAGTCCTACATTTTCTGAGATGCAATTTTCATCATTGTTCAACTTCTGTCAAGGACCACATTTGCAATAAGCAGTAGCTGCATGGGACCCATACACAAACAAAAACACTACTATCATCGAATGAGTCCAGAGACAGGCAGCCTGATTTGTCACAAATACATATGGAAGAGAAGTGAGTGTTACAAAGGTCTTGGATTTATTAAAGTGGATGAAGCACACCGCCTGACCTGAGTTTACAAAATGCTAAATGACCAATTCTACACTGAACCCAAGCCTGCTAGCAGCAGATGAGGGCACGCAACCCAATTTGTAGAGCCATCTTCCAAGACAGATGTGTACAGCAATTCATTCTTCCCCTGCACAATTAAAGCATGGAATAATCTTCACCCGAGCATACTCACACAACCAGACCCAATTAAATTTAAGACCACTCTTCTTCAAAAATCTCCTCCTTAAGCCCACCCTCCCCCACCTCCAGTTTAAATTCCATATGGAATATTTTGGAGGATCAAGAACCAAGAACTCTCCTTTGATCTTTTTGCCTATTAGCTACTTTACCAGTGATTTATAGTAGCCAATTAACATACCATCACGTTCTGTGTGTGTAGGAGGATACTGGATCACCTCAGGGAAACCTATGCACTCATATGGAGAATATACAACTTCACCCAGATAGCACATGAGGTCAGGATTCAACTCAAATCACTGGAGCTGAGAGGGAGCACGAACTCTCCGCCAGTGTGATGCCTCATAAACAGTCAAATGTTTGACATTTAACTTCAATCCCCTGCAAGGTTTTGGTTAAAGAATTTTAAAATTGTCATAATTGCAATTGCACTTCCAAATACATACCAGACTCCCTACGCATATCCTGAAGTAAAGGACAAAAGGTAACTGTAGGCAGGTACAGTTTTTAACTAAATACTGGGAGTATAAAAGACTGTGTAAATCTGTGTGACTCTTTCTCTACATTGTTACAAATATAATCAAATAGACATTCCCAGACTTGTGTCTTTAGATTGTTGTGTGGGAGTGAGAAGGAAAGATTACTAAGCACAATTTAAAATAAAATGCTTTTCATGTGGTATGTCATTGCCAGAACAGCAAGGATCCAAACCAAACTTTTATTTGAAGCTGGCATTTTTGAAGCCTGATTCTAATTTCTCTTCTATCCACAATTACCATTCTTTAATGAAAGCTTAATATAAATGGAAATTAGAACTTTGTATGCTTCTTGATTGATGTTTTGTCATGTAAAAGTTGAGCTATATACATAACCCTTTGTTTATTCTGTTTTTTATCAATATCTCATAAATCCAAGATTCACCCAGGATCAACATAGTGAGGGGGAATAAACATACAAACATATTCTAGCTGAAGCAAGAAAAGGTTCCTTTTCAGATAACATAAATCCTTTTCTCATCTCCACAATCCTTGTGTATTTGGCTACATTCATTTCTCTTTTCGATGAAACAAATATTTTTTCCCTTCTCTGCAAACCTGGACCCAGATGCTTATTTTTTGTTCCTTCAATCTCATTTTAGCTGAATGTGCAAATGTCTGTAGGCAAAGGAATCTTTCAGAAAAGCAAAAACAAAGCTTCTGATAATGGATTGTTGATCTGGAACATTAAACTCTGCTATGTTCTCTACAGATGCTGTGTGATCTGCTGAGTTTTTCCAGCATATTTTTTTGGTTCATTTCAAGGAATATTTAAGCTGGCTTTCATTTCTGAGTTCTCTTTCCAGAAATGATATTCAGTACACCCATCCCAATATGGCGGGTCAATCTGTAAATTTCTAAAATAATGATGCAACATCATGATCATTTTGGGCTCTTTGGATGCCTAATGTGATAAATGGGATGCCATATTGTCTGGAAATAGAATATATTCACCCCTGCTGTGATTGTTCAAATCAGGCATAAGATGTGCTTTGTCGAGGTTAAATTGAAGCAGTGATCAAATTGCCCCATTAGGAAAAAGGACCAGGCCTCTACACAAAATGTTCCTCTTGCTTCCAATATGTTCCCGACAGGAGATGCACACCGAATGGTGTTAGTAATTATGCAACATCCATTTAGACCTTGCCTACATTTAGAATTCTATCTGGAGCTATTGTTGCTCGGTAACAGTGCAGTTGGTGAGTTGTATCTGCTGACTTCCAAAGTTGATTATGCTTAAATTGTCAAGGAATCCTCTCGTCAGCATTTAGCTACTGAAATACTTACTCAACAGGTGTCTCAGTGGTGACCTGGGACTATATTTGGACATACAGGGTGGTGGGCACTTCAGGAGAGGAGGGAGAAGTCATCTTATGAAAATATCACTTTCACAGACTCTTCAGGGCCATTACATCTTTCTTGGACCTCCCAGACAAGCAATATGTAAAAGCTCAGGAGTTCCAAGGCTGTCATTGCTCAAATCTGTGGGATGACCTGCAGTCATATTCACATGCCTAGTCTGCTTAGAGGTCAAGGTCACGTCGATTCTCATTCTGGAGTCCCTCAATTAGCTGACAGCAGATTTTAACCAATATGATGAGTACTGCAGAATCTGGTGCTATGCTTACACATCAATTGATTTAACAAGGGAAAGGTGGTGGCTAGGGTTTTTGGACTTGCTGGATACTCGTGTACAGGCAGCCATTGGCTGCACTTAAATGCCCATAAAGGGCTTCCATTGGTATCCAACTTATCATCAATGGTTAATCCTAGAAAACCTTCCTTGTTGTCAATGCCCATTGCAGGAAATGCACAAGATATCCTCATACTCAGGGAGTTTGACCTGCCAAACACATGTTCTGGGTAGCACTAAACAGAGGGAGGCATCTGAGGGACAAGGGCTATTCCTCCTTGGCTCCTGTTGCCAATTCACAGTTCTGTATAGTCGTTGGAGCGACTTCATCACCAACATCGAAGTACTCGAGATGGCAGAGGCTGACAGCATCGAATCCACGCTGCTGAAGATCAAACTGCGCTGGGTAGGTCACGTCTCCAGATTGGAGGACCATCGCCTTCCCAAGATCGTGTTCTATGGCGAGCTCTCCACTGGCCACCGAGACAGAGGTGCACCAAAGAAGAGGCACAAGGACTGCCTAAAGAAATCTCTTGATGCCTGCCACATTGACCACCGCCAGTGGGCTGGTCTCGCCTCCAACCGTGCATCTTGGCGCCTCACAGTTCGGCGGGCAGCAACCTCCTTTGAAGAAGACCGCAGAGCCCACCTCACTGACAAAAGACAAAGGAGGAAAAACCCAACACCCAACCCCAACCCACCAATTTTCACTTGCAACCGCTGCAACCGTGTCTGCCTGTCCCGCATCGGACTTGTCAGCCACAAACGAGCCTGCAGCTGACGTGGACATTACCCCTCCATAAATCTTCGTCCGCGAAGCCAAGCCAAAGAAAAAGATAGTCGCTGGGCATTATTACAATGAGAAGCACACAGGCCCCAGTATCATTGTGGAAAATGGCACTGGCCTTCTGAAAGTGAGGTTCTGCTCCAGCATATGTTGACCAGGTGTAGAAACCACCCCAATTTAGGCTTCACGCTGTATAACCTAGTGATCCAAAGTCAGCAACTGATGTCAGAAGAGGAGCAGCAGATACGTCCAAAACCTAACAGGCATGAGGTGCAGCCCAGCAAGGGGCTAAAGGGAATAAAGGGAAAAGAGGATGAGAAAAGCAAGAGGGAGAGTTTCCAATGGAGCGCAGAGCTATCAAAAACTACAGAACCGAAGCAGGCCTTTCAGCCCTTCCAGTCTGTGCTGAACTATTTTTCTGCCAAGTGCCACTGACCTGCTCGAAGATCATAGCCTCCATATCCCCCTTGTCCATGTATCTGTCCAACATTGTCTTAAATATCAAAATTGAGTCTCCATTTACCACTCCAGGTGGCAGCTTGTTCTACACTCACACCAGACTGCTTGAAGAAGTTCCACCTAGTGTTCCCTTTAAGCTTTTCCCCTTTCATCCTTAATTCTTGATTTCTTGTTTTTATCTTACCTAACCTCAGTGGAAACAGCCTATTTGCATTTACTCTAGCTATATCCATAATAATTTTATAAATGTTTAGCAAATCTCCTCTCATTCTTCTGAACTCCAGGAAATAAAGTCCCAACCTGTTTAACCTATCCCTGTAACTCAGGTCCTCAAGCACTGGCAACCTCCTTGTAAATGTCCTCTACACTATTTCAATCTCATTGATCATCTTCTTGTAGTTAGGTGACCAAGACTGCACACAATACTCCAAATTTGGCCTCATCAATGTCTTATACAACTTCATCATAACGTCCCAACTTCTACATTCACTTTACGACCCTTTTCATGGGTTATAAACCTGATGCGAATTTCATGGAATTATGTTCCTGTATTCCTAGATCCCTTTGTTCTACCACACTCCTAAATGTCTTACAGATTTCAATATGTGTCCTATCTTGGTTTGTCCTTCCAAAGTGCATTATCTCATATTTTTCTAGATTAAATTTTGTCTGCCATTTTGCAGCCCATTTTCCAGCTGTTCCAGATCCCTCTGCGAGCTTTGTCCACTACACCTCCAATCTTTGTGTCATCTGCAAACATGTTGATCCAAGTTACCACTTAATCATCCAAATCACTGATATAGATGACAAATTACAGTGGGCCCAGCACTGATCCATGAGGCTAATCACAAGCTTCCATTCAGAGAGGCAACTCTGGTTTCTCATGTAAAGCCAATGTCTCATATAATTTACTACCTCACACCAAGTGACTGAACGTTCCTGCCTAGCCTTTGTCAAAGGCCTTACTAAAGTCCATGTAGACAACATCCATGGACTTTTCTTCATCCACTTTTCTGGTAACCTCCTTGAAATATTCTATAAGATTGGTTAAAACATGACTAACTACAGACAAAGTCATGTTGACTACCCCTAATCAGTCCCAGACTATCCAAATACTTGTACATCAGATCTTTTAGAACTCCTTCCAATAATTTACCCACTACTGAAGTCAGGCTCACTGGCCTATAATTTCCCAGATTATTTTTAGAGCACTTTTTAAATAGTTCAATCTTAAGGTCCCTCAGAGCAGTCAAATGAAGCATTGACTATACTAACATTAAGGGCCTCTAACGATAGAGAGGTGCCTTTTATAATGAGCCTGGTCACCAATCCAGACAAAATGACCCTCCTCAACCTCAATCCATAATACCAATATTGTTCACCAGTAACACATAATATTGACTCACATTGCCCTAAACAAGAGACTCTGCATTGATCAGAACACCAGTGAACGAAGCTCTACTGTATTTGTTTAATATAATGCTGTTCAATTAAATTGGCTTCAGAGGTGTACAGCTTCATATCAGGTGAACATCTGAAATGAAGGTGTGCATTGTTTGAATGAGTGGAGGCTCTCATTCCTGCCAGATACTCCCTCAGTGGCCACTCCCTCAGATCTCCTGCTACCCCTGGCTCAGAGTCTCACTGCTGGCTTTCCCCTCATTGATAAGAATGGCACATCTCTTTCAGTAAGTCTCTCCCTCTGCTCTGCAGACTTTGTTCTTTCATTTACAGCCACAGTATTCAAACCATCGCTCTAATTTGATTTTCATATTTTTATAGAAAGCCCGTTTGGTCCATCGAGTCTCATCCACTCTTTTGTTTTCCTCTCACATCCCATCAACTTCCCATTCATTCTCCTGTCTCCTACCAACACTAGGGTTAACTTACCATCAGCGGAAAATCTTTCAGCGTTAGGTTAGGACATGGGAGGAAACATTGATAACATTTCACAGGAAGAACACACAAATTCAGCCTGTACATTCCCTCCTCCCCACTCCCTTCCCTTCTCTGTACCATCCCTAGGGCTAAGACACCATTCCTCTATTTTCAGGAGGTTTTCTGGATATTTCCATGAACACAGACACAAAATACTTGTTTAATTTCTCTGCCATTTCCTTTGTTTTAATTTCCTCAATGTATAAAAGCCTCGTTTTTGTTTCTTGTGCTTGTTCAGCCACCCACTAAAAGTCTACTCGCATGTGTGTCAGTTAGAGGGCACCAAGTACAGTCAGATCAGCGTACAGAGCAAACCTTCTGTTTCAGTGCCGGCAGCAACATTTCCCACCCAAAAATCGCCAGCTTCTCCTCAACAAAATTTCATCCCCTGATTTTTTTTTAGCTTCGTCTCAAACAGTGAAGATAAAGACTGGTGTTGAAATGTTACACTGGTACAATTGTGGCTGGGATGTATTGGCACAACCACATAGAAGGAGCTTTACATAATAATTGACCCATGATGGACCTCCTCTGGGTGTGCCTGATGTTGACACTACACTCCGTGCAATCTCCAGTACTGACACCCCGAACTTGTAGCAGCATAGAGGATTGACAAAGTAAAGGAAAATTATTTTTTTTAAAGTTCATTAGAAGTGACTGTTCATCTTGTATTGTCGTTTTATCCTGTTTACATTACTCAAGCTCCCTGGTCTATATACACAGTCCCTGTCTGTTTATTCTGCGGCATGCCAAACTACAGCAACTTAAGAGTAGTCAAAATATGCAGAATACTGCACAATGGTGAAATAAAAGGCTACAATTGTTTTTATAGCTCTGGCATATCAGTGTGGTTATGGGGGGGAAGGCAAATCGGCATTGAACAGGAACTAACAAGATAAGCTTCCCTTGGCTCAGAAGAAACAATTAGGGGGAATTCTGTCAGACACACAGTGTCTGACTTGTGAACGCCTTTGGATTGACTCAACTCTATTGCTGTTCTGAGGGTCAAGTAACCCATGAAAACTTAAGACAATGTTCAGAAGAGAAAAAAATATTTCAATAATGTAGGCCTAAAACTATTGCTTAACTAAGTGTATTTAAGAACATCTTTTGGTGGGTTCCTAATTGACAACGCTTCATATCCAATCACCTGTCCAGAGAGGCTCGAAGGAATAACTGAACAGATTATAGATTAGACAGGTATTTAATTCCCATCACTTTTTTTATCAAGAGCAAGTCCGAGAGGTGTCTTATTGTTCGTGTTCAGTGCAGTCATGCAGAAAGTGAATGATGTGAATCTCTGCCAAACTGTGGAGATCATCCTCCACAAGGTGTAAAGAAGTGTATTCTCCAATACATACAAAGTCAGAGCATTTTGCAGTTTTCAACAAATGAGTGCACTGTATCAACTGTGGTCCTACCAGCATGCAGCGACATAGAGCCCCTGATTCAAAGGGGGTACACATGGAAGTTCATCTTGGCAATGTACTTCTTGCTCCAAGTAGAAAGACCCAAAATGGGCCTTCATAAATCAAGGCAGAGGTGGGAGTGTGAATTAGGAATAACAATTGATGAGCAGTTTTGATCCAACCAGTGTCAGACCAGCATTATTAATGCTCAGTACAGGCTAGTAAAATGCAATTACTTACACCACCTGTACCTGTTGCTGCAAAAATTGAACAGATCTAAATCAGAATCATCAGACCAATGTTTCAGATGTGACATTCTGACAAGAACCTTTGTGCACGCAACCTGGATATGTACCAAGATGAGACCCTTCTGGGTGGAACTGGACCAAGCCCTGGAAAAAATCATAGGTAAAGAATTCCACAGAACCCAGAGCTGTTCCTGTTGGGAAAAATAATGGACATAAGGCTTACGATGAACCTGTCCAAATTTCAAATCCAATTCGTAATGATCGTATTGGCAGTGGCCAGGAAGTGCATAGCAGTTACCTGGAAGTCCAACTCCTGGCTGAGCAGAGTGCATTGGAATGCAGAAATGCTGTGTTCCCCTGGAGAAAATTACCATAACTTAAGGAAAAAAATACAACACCTCCTTGAAAATATGGTAACCGTACTTAAATTCCATAGGAGCAGAATTACAGTGTGGACCATTGCACCTCGCTGCTCTACCTTCCCTGTCAATGGGTGGGGGGGGGGGAATCCTATCCCAACCAGGAAAAATTAAGAGAAAGCAAACAGCCTGAGCACTGGCTGCCGCGATGTGACAAACCCATAAACCTCCAAAATACGTCTCATCCCTTTGTTGTGGACATCCCGAATGTTGTGTTTAACTGTGGTTGGTTAAATGTTAAATGTGGCAGGGATAAGAGGGGAGGGAAGGGGACAGAAAAAATCTTGAACGCTACAGAAAACCTTGTATGGAATTGATAATTGTAAACTGTAATCAAATTAATGATGTCAACATTAATATCGACAAAATAGATAACTGAGTTTAAGTTTGCAAAATCATAAATAAAATATTTATCAAAATAAATGAGGGCACTGCAGGTGGCTTCCCTGAACATCACTTCCTCAGTGGGGCAGCTGTATGGTATTCTAAGTTACATATTCACTCCAAATCTACCCTCATAGTTTAAACTCACTTTCTCCTGATCAACTCAAAGCAATGTTTCTTGTGTGGCCGCACTGCAAAAGAATCAAAACTTTTAAAACATGGCCATAATTAGCATGCAACAAACACAGGTTTCATTCATTTCAGCTTCTGTAGGGAGATAGATCTTTTAAAAGGGATTGAAAAAGAATCACCTGATACCTGCAGCTTGTGGGCTAAGGAATGTCAAAGATTTGTATCCTTTTGCAAAAGAAATGTTTCCTTACTTCAGTCTTGAGTGGTGACCCATCATTGGGAGACTATGCCACCACTACCATAGAAACCCACCATGCTTCACCATCTCAGTCAGCACAAGGCCAATCTACATGATTCTTTCTCACTCATTCTAGGAATCAACCAGCAAACATCCTCTGTACTGCCTATAAAACTTTAGGTTTGAAATGATGCAGGGAGTAGGCAGGGAATGGATCAAGGTATGTATTACATTAGGTATAAGCCCAATTGTGGAAAGGATTCCCTAATGTAAAATTCCCTCTTACAATAATTTTAGGCTCCACCATATTACAGTTCATTGGTCTGCACGATATGAGTAACAGCTTTAAATCATCTGTCTGTTAACACCATCATTCTCCCCAAATGAGATTTCCAGCCATTCCTCTGCTGCCTCAAGAGGGGACTTAAGTCTCGTGTCACATAATGACTGTACAAGCTTCTAAATACAATGCACATTGATGTAATGGGCAGGATAAAGCACGATTTAAGCTGGGAACTCCATCCCACACTTGATGGACTAGAGGGATGAGAAAGAAGTTAAGAATAAGCCCAAGGAGGAGTTAATACAAATAAAATGAAATTTTAACTATCATTACAAGAAACCCAAGTCTATCGTTAGATATTTACAACAAGGTGGATGAGCAAGACGTTGTGCAAAGTGAAAAACTGAGAGCCTGGTTTTGAAGGAGCTGACTTTACAGAGGATCAAAGAATGAAAGCCTACGTATTGAAGTAACAAAATCTGGAAGTGACAAAGTCATAAATGAAGATATCACTAATAGCCACTGAAAAGTAAGGCCAGGAATGGCAGATATTTGAAGTAATGATGTGAATATAAAGTTTAATGGAATAATACAAACTTTCTGTTGCAGTTTGAGAAAATGACTGCCAATAGTTTAGGGCAAGTCTAAAATTCATGCCTTGTCAACTTTTTCATATATTTTATGAGAAAACAAGTGCTTCTTGAACAAGTAAAATAAGAAAGTCTGCAGTCTCTGCGATTATAGTCAAAGGGCTGGAGAAACTCAGCAGGTCCCATAACATCCATAGGAGGCAAAGATATATAACTAATATTTTGGGCCTAGCCAAAATATTGTTTGTATATCTTTGCCTTATATGGATGCTGTGGGACATGCTGAGTTTTGCCAGCGTTTTTGCCTATTTACTGTTTGAACAAAACTGGGCATCTTAGACATTTACTTTGACAGCACAGAATAAATGAATTCAAAAGTGGTGGTGAAAATGTAAGGTTGAATGGCATGTTGTATGTTTGGGAAAAAAAAGTTACAGGGAGTAGGAAGGGAAGGGATCAAGGTTTAGCATTTGGAAATGCCCAGATGACAGTGTGAAATGAAAACTGCCCTACATGGAGAATGGCACAACAAGGAAAGTTACGATTCTGCTGGACAAAGGAAGTAAAGTTTGGAGGAGGATATGTTGGCCAACTTATGCTGGAGATTGCAGAGGAGTCGAAGAGGAAAATCAGGAACAATTGTCCATGGGCACCAAAACCAAAAATATTTCTCATTGCTGTCAGTGGGTCCATTTTGAATCTGTGTTTTGTAATTTGTGGTTATAAAATAATGACAGCAGCAAAAGTGACCAAATTCTATTTGGATTGAAATGCCAAAAATTATGGTAATACTTGGTTCATGAACTGAAGCTTTGCTTCATCATTTTGTCTGGCGGAGGTTCACACACATTAAAGCCAATTTTGGAATGTAAAGCAATTACTGTGTAAGCTATCTTGACAGCCATTCTTCACCACTGATTTCCCATGAACTGCCTGAAAATGAATTGATTAGTTAATAGCTTTTGATGTATTGTTGGCCAAAACACCTGGAGGACTTCCTGCCCTTTGCCATTGTACTGTGCAACATTAAAGTGCGCCTAAATAGACAGATCAAGCCTCCAGCTTAACATTTCCATTGAAGGGAAGAACAATTGTCCAAGGAAGTTGGACACTGGGCTCCCTGAACAGTTGGGAAGAGTCGGCACTATCAAGACGTGAGAGAAGTAACAGCAACAGGAAAAAATCTATCTGATGAGAATTGAACAAGTCAGCAGAAAATTATAGAAAATTAATGCATAGCCAAGGACTGCTTGTTAACTTTAGCATTGGAGGTGAAAGGTCAACACTGAGAGTACTCACATATGTTTTCAATTCAAAACACCTGTAAAAACATAATTTTCTGCTTTATGTAAATTTTTGGAGTTGAAGACTAAGCACAATGATTGTCAGAAATATTCAGCTCTAATGAATATTATTTTGTTCCAGAGTTGGCTCCTGCTCCAATGGCTTTCTGAAACTGGAATTGTAATCGTGCATTAAGTATGCATGTCCTCCCTGTTCTAATGCTCCCCTGCAAATGATTAACAGAATGGGCAGAATTTTACACTGTATCTAAATCCATGTTCTTGATGATTAGTTGGTAAGAAAGAGTAAAATGAGTTTTGCTCTACATCTAACCCATAGTGAATCTTGATGCAACTCTGGAATCTACTCGTTGTTTGCTTGTGAAACATGCATTACTTTCATTATTAACATCTGATTATCGTGCGAGAAACAGAGGCCCCAAAATGTTTTATCAATTATAAACAAAAGGGTCGTTCAAATGATGAAGGAGAAAAGGATGTGAATGTGTAGAGGTGAGAACAGTCTTCATACTGAATAGAGAGGGAAATCAGAAAGTCATGTCAAGACTTCAGTTGCAGAAGAAAGTCTGCATTCTTCAGTTGACTGTTTTCTGTAATGACTTACAGACGATGCTGACAAAGAAATTCCTTATGAAACCTTCTCCATACACGCTCTTTTATCTCTGTAACCAAACAAGACAATGGCATCAGCAATGTGTGTTTATCAACATTTACGTATAGTGCTTTTCATAGTAAGTAAAAGAATGGTACCACGTGTCTGTTGATCGACTCTAATCCTTGACCCTCTCGGAAAAAAAAAGCTTCAGATGCAGAATACACTGCACCAACCAGGATTCCATGCAAATAATGATTCCTTGTGATTGATACAAATGGATATTAAAGTCAACCTAATATTTTATGAAAGTAAACAGTGAGAAATTTATCAGGAGCTTTGGAAGACCACAGTCATTACAAATTGGAAACAACATCTCCTCCTTACTGATCATCAACACAGGCTCAACCCGAGGATGTGTGCTTAGCCCATTGCTCTATTCGTTATACACCCAAGACTGTGTGGCCAGGCACGATTCCAATATCATCTACAAGTTTGCCGATGACACCACAGTTTCTGACAGAATCACAAACGGCAATGAGGAAGCTTACAGGAGGGAGATAGATCAGCTCGTTGAATGTTGTAATGACAACAGTGCTTAATGTCAGCAAAAGCAAGGAGATGATTGTAGACTTCAGGGGGAAGTCAGGGGAACATGACTCAGTCCTCATTGAGGGCTCAGTAGTGGAGAAGGTCAAGCACTTCAAATTCCTAGTTGTCAACATCTCCGAGGATCTGTCCTGGAGCCTCCAAGCTGATGCAATTACAAAGAAGGCTCGCCAGCACCTATACTTTGTGAAGTGTCTGAGGAGATTCGCAATGTCACCAAAGACTCTTGTAAACTTCTACAGGTGTACTGTGGAGAGCATTCTGGTTGGTTGCATCACTGCCTGGTATGGAGGTGCCAACACTCAGAACAAGAATAAACTCCAGAGGGTTGTTAATTCAGCCTGCGACATCACAGGCACCAGACCACTCCATTGAGGACATCTACTTGAGGTGGTATCTTAAAACAAAGCAACCTCTATCCTCAAAGACACCCCCCGCACCCCCACCACTCAGTTCATGCCCTCTTCACTCTGCTATCATTGGAGAAAAAGGTACAGTAGCCTAAAGATGAGCACTCAATGGCACAAGGATGGCTTCTTCCCCGCTGCCATCAGATTCCTGAATAATCAATGAACCTTACTTTTCATGCAATATTATTGTTATTTTTATTTTATTTTATTTTTTATAGTAATGTCATAAGTTGGTTATAATATGTATGTTTGCATTATGATACTGCCACAAAACATCCAATTTCATGACTTGTTCATGACAATAAATCCTGATTCTGATTCTGGAGTTACTGAGAGTTTTGGGCCCAAAATATTGGCTCCCTATTGCCTTCCATAGATGGAGGCTGAATCTTTCACTTCCTCCAACATTTTGTGTGTTGCTACAGCAGTTGCATATGTGGCGACATGTGGCTGCCTACCATATTGGTGAAGATTAGTATGTTCACAGTTAAAAGGCCACCAGAAGTATTGATTACATAACTTGTGATATCAAACACTAGGCAGTGCTGTGTGGAAAGTAGCACAGCCATTATGGAACTCCAAGCTTCATCTAGCACCTTCATAGTGAATAGTTGGACATCTTTTCAATGGATTTTTGAACCCTCCAATAAGGCTATTTGAAAGGAGATAGCGAATTTCTGATCGACTTTCATCTCGTTGTCACTAGGATTCTACAAGCAGTTGGTGCTTTTGAAAATTACTTAAATTGTTAAGTCAACAGGGATCAGTGTGACAGCTACCAAAGGACTTTAACTGACGTTTGGAATTCCGAGCAAACCAATTGCTCAGGGATGAGCAAAAAAAAAACTGGCTTTGTTTGGGAGTCCATGTGTACAGTAGTGGAGAAGGTCAAGCACTTCAAATTCCTAGTTGTCAACATCTCCGAGGATCTGTCCTGGAGCCTCCAAGCTGATGCAATTACAAAGAAGGCTCGTCAGCACCTATACTTTGTGAATAGGTGTCACTATTATTCTGTGCAGGACAGGCAGGATCTGTGAAGGTAGAAGCAGGTTTCTTCGCCAGAGAAATGCCATACTAGCACTTTATTTTTCATTTCAGATTTCAGCAGTACTTCATGTGAGTATAAAGATATAAGTGCATTAACTGATGTGGACTTTGAAAAATCCATGCCTGTGAAAGTGGGCAGACATTGACAAGGGAGGAGGAGGGGGGAAATCCAAACCATTTTTGAAGTATTTCTTCCACCTGAATCATAGCAAACGACAATGTGCCTGATATAAGAATCAAAAAGGAAATACATGGCTTGTAGCCGCTGCAGTTTACCTCCTCTTTAAGAGGAGCCACATTCTATGTGGTGCAGGATAGTTTTAAATAGTGCAAGCCTCTTATAATTTTGAGCCTCTTAACAATATTTGAGCTCAATGACACTGACTCATCACTGAAATCAAGTGATCAGTACAAAGTTGGCATAGTGACTCTATGGATTAATCCCACACCACAAACTTCATATCTGTTTTCAATTGAAACTATCTTCCAGTATCTTCCACCCCATCTCTAGAATGTGCAGTAACAATTTGATCTATAATTGTTCCAACTCCATTACACTGCTATGAATAATGTCTGGAGTGCACAGCATCAGACTTGTCATACTTCGTTAAAAAGAGTTGAAGTAACCACCGATACATTACAAGCCTTTGGAGCATTGTTTTAGTCAGCTTTCCTTGTATTAACTGTTAAGATGTGATTGAACACGCAGAGAATGTAAATGATGTTTTCTACATGTGATTATCTTTGAATGACAGCTGTAATATCTGCAAAAACACATTTGCACGCGTTCATTTGGTCAGCTTTGCTAAGGTCTGAACCCCCATGTGGTGAACACAATGCAAAAACTCTCAATACGAGAAGCACCTGATAATGTCAAGTACATGGTGTGGATTTAAATGTACATTTTGTTTGATGAATTTTTAAGAGATATGCAAAAGCATTACAAGTTTTAGACAGCAAATTTGCACAGAGCAAACTCTCCACAGAGATAATGATTAGATAATCTAAATATTGGATGGATATGATGGATAACTTCCCACATCTGCTTTAGAACAGTCAGAAGATCACAAGCTCACAAGAAAAAGGAAGAGAAGTAGGCTATTCGGCCCATCAAGTCTGTCCCACAAATCCACCCTGAGCTAAATTGTTCTCTAGTTCCAAGTTCTGGCCTTTTTTCCATATCCCTTGATACCTTGATTAATTAGATACCTATCAATCTCCACAATGATCTGGCCTCCACACCTGTATGTGGCAATGAATTCTACAAATCTTCGACCCTCTGGTTAAAGAAATTTCTCATTTCTGTTTTAAATGGGTAATTCTAAGACTGTGCGTTCTTGTCCTGGATTCACCCCCAAAGTGAATTGTCTTATTCATATCTACTCTGTCCAATCCTTTCAGCATTCAAAATGTTTCATTGAGATCCCCTCTCATTCTTCTATATACTCTAATGAATAGAGTCCAAGAGCCGCTAAGTGTTCCTCATATGTTAGTCTTTTCATTCCTGTAATCATCCTGGTAATCTTCTCTGTACTCTCTCCAACATTACTACATCCTTTCCAAGATAAGAGGCCCAAAATTGCACACTACTACTCCAAATGAGGTCTCACCAGTGCCCCATAGAGCCTCATCACCACCTCTTTACTCTTATACACTATTCCCCCGAAACGAATGCCATCATAACATTCACTTTCTTTAATGCCGATCCAACCTGGTGGTTAATCTTTAGGTTATCTTGCTCAAGGACCTCCTCGACCCTTCGCAATTTTGAATTTTGAATTTTCTCCCTACCCAAATAATAATTTGCCTCATTTCCTCTTCCAAAATGTACAACCGCATCTTTCTCAACATTGTATCTCATCTGCCATTTCTTTGCCCACTCTCCTAAGCTGTAACCTTTTGGTTTCTTCTATATCTCCTACTTCACCATCTATTTTGGTATCATTTGCAAACTTGGCCACAAAATCATAGTCTAAATCATCAATGTCGATTGTTAAAAAAAAGAAGCGGCCCCAACAAAGGCCCCTGCAGAACACCACTAGTAACCAGCAACCAACCAGAACAGGATCCCTCTATTCCCATCCTTTGCTTCCTGCAAATGCTCCACCCAATCTAATATCTTTACTGAAAGTTCCATGGGATCTTTCCCTTGCCATCGAAAGAATAGACAGAGTCTTGGTTAATCATCTGATACAAAAGACAGCACCTCCAGCTGTGTAGGAATGTCTCAGCACAGCACCAGTGCAATAGCTTAGTCACACGATTAATTCCTAAGAGAGGAACCTAGACCCACAATTGAGAATGTTACTAATTAAGCCACAGAGGAGGAGATGGAGGAGCAATGAAGATTGGCTATGGAGCTGTAATCAGAAGGTAGGGTAGAGACAGGATCACACTTGGGAGAGAATGGAGAAGGAAGGCATTGGGCCTGAGATTGAGACCGGAGTTATGGAGGATGACGTTGAATATGACGACGATGAGAGAATATAAAGATCTGAAGCTTTTTATTGTGTCGTCATTTAAAAAAATTTTAAAATGTGTGGTTCACCAAATATTGCTATAAAATGACAATTTTTAAAAAAAATCTCAAATTGCTTTCTGCCATCTGCAATAAACCTGAAATAAAAGGAATGAATAATATCTCACCAACGACTTCTGTTTGAGAGCATCATGCAGCCTCAGAGTTCCATAATCTGAATAGACTAATGTGACAATATATTTAAACGTTTCAGGACTGCAGGTCTCATATTATGTTCGTATACTGTAAATACTAAGTGTTGCACAAATTAAAAAATAAACATCCTGTGAGCTAATAATATACTGCTGGTCTATGAAATGAGGTCATTAATTTACAGCATCATGAGCCTCTTTTACTTACAGGAGGTGTGGAAGCCTTATTCTTTTTGTAGAACAATTTAAAACATTTTCTGGGTTTCTCATGCAAATTCATACAGTGTAAAATTTTATTCCAAAATTAGAGTCAATTGTTTCAGGTCATTAAATTTTTTTTTAATTTTAAAAAAATGTAGACCTACAGTCCATGAGCCTGTGCCACCCAACTACACCCAATTAACCAACAACTCCTGGTAAGATTTGAACAGTTGGAGGAAGCAGGAGAACCCAGAGGGAAGCCATGCAGACACAGGGAGAACATACAAGCACCTTACAGACAGCGCGGGATTCTAACCCCAGTCCTTGACGCTGCTACGCCAACCGAGCTGCCCATTTAATAAAGTTCCTGCAGCACAACAATAAACTGTAGATGCCATTTCCTTCTGCTAGGTTCAGCAACATTATATTGCTGAATCCAAAATGAGAACACACAGCTGCGCTTCTGTTTCTTCATGTTGTAAAAGATCCCAGGAGCTTTGCAGAGGTATAATCAAGCAAAATCTGGCACAGATTCATGCTACAGGGTATTAAGACACTTGACCAAATAAATAATTTCATTCTACCCTGTCAACGGCTTTCTCTGCGTCAAAATCAACCGCCACTGTTGGAGTCTTCTTTCCTTGTACTGCATGGATTAAATTAATGAACTTAGAGATATAGTCCATTGTTTGTCTTTTCTTAATAAATCCAGTTTCATCAAGTTTTACTATTTTTGGTACACAGACAGCCAATCTGTTTGCTCATAGTTTTGCTATTATCTGATTCCACCTGCACTGAATTCGCCCATCGTTATTGAATGAAGATCTACCGGGACCAATGCCTGAAGAGGGCGCACAAAATCAGTGAACTCGAAAGGCCAACATGGCCTGTTTCCACTCCGTAAATGGGTATATGGTTATATATGGTTATGGTTTGACCATAGAGATTGGTTTTAAGGAATACCTAAATTAAGGGAAGAGTGTTGAGCATCTTTAGGAGATTGAGACTTGGAAGTTGAAGGGAAAATAACCAATGGTGAAGCGATACAAAACAAAATTGAATGAACGCAGTGATCACTGAGGGTTGTAGGCTGGATAGAATAATGGCGGTAGGTTGGGAGGGGGAGGGTAAAGACAACAGAGGTTTGAAAACAGGGACGTGAATCTTTAAAAGAAGAGCTTGCTCGATCCATGAGCTGGATTGAATGGGTAACTAGGATGAAGTGAATTAAGAACACAAGCAAAAGAATTTTGAATGAGCTCAGTCCTACTGAGTGGGGAAAGTGGAAGTTTGGCTGGAAGAACATTGGAATGATTGATGGTAGACGAGACAATGACATCGATGAAGGTTTCCACAGCAGAGGAACAAGGATGAGACAGAGAGAGAAGCTGAAAGTCATGGCAACGCAGGAGAAATGAGGTCAGAACTCAGCTCAATGTCAAATGAGTGCCTGGAGCTCTGAATGGTTTTGTTCAATCTGAGACTGTGGTTGAGGTGAATTTGGTGGCTAGGCAACAGTGACTGTGGCCAGCGCGGAAGAAAATGGTTTCTGCTTTTCCCAGTACTTATCTGGAGGATTTTTCTGCTTACTTGAGGATCAAAGTCAGATCGATTAAACAGTACATAACTTCTTGCAATTTCTCAGAAGAAAGATATTATGGTAGGCAGATTGTGGGATGGAAGGGGGCGGATGATGAAGGTGGGGGAAAGCCATTCTCTCCAACAGATTAGGAATGAAATTAAATGAAGGCTGTCCTACCTGAGCTGAATAACTGTGTGGAGCAGGACTGGAGTACGAAGGTGTACATTGGAGGATAATGGTGATTTAATGTTACAGGATGTCATTTGTGAGAAAATAGTATGTCCCAAATTGGAATATATTTACCAAGGAAGGAACAACACATTTACAATTTAAATCTGCAGAATCATTAAAATTAAGCAGGTAAAGAGGAAAAAACAAAGATAATATTACTAAATTTGTGTAACAGATGGAAATGATGGGGAATGCACGCCAAAATTCTTGATCTGCTATCTCTTCAGCTGGTGCTTTGCAGTAAGAATTCAAATGTGTAATAATACCCCTGATAAAGAGCTGATCAAACCTCCCTGCAGTAATTTCACAAGGCAAATACTCTAGTTAGAAACCTGCACCACATTCATTCACTGGCACAATTTGGGATCAACAGAGTGAAAACAACACATTTTGAGGATGGATCCCAAGATCGCCTTGAGAAAAATAAGCATGTAATATAGAATCTTTTTTTTTTGTGCTAATGGAAGTTGCCTTATTTAATTAATCACATGATTATAGCTGAACAGAGGACACTGGGTACCAAGAAATTAATCTGAGTTTAACTTGCACCCACTGATTCACTAAACATATGGTGGAGGTAAAAGAAAGCGACTCTTGGCAAAAAAAAAATAAACTGAGAATGTTCAGAAATCTATTTGTTCTTGCTGATAGCTAGGACTCTGTCACATGCTGTTCAGCATTTCGGAACAATGCAAGTGCATGTATTGGCAGTGTTTAATAGCAATTGTATCCTGTTACTTTTGGCAAGAATGGGATCACAAACATCTGTGCTGAAGAATGGCTGAGTATTTAAAAGGATTATGAAAAATAAACTTTTAAAGTCCAGAAAAGATCAAAAAATATGAGGAAGTAGGAAGAAAACATGAAGACTTCACGTCCTGAATATAACGGCTGTCACAGAGATATTGTTCAAGACTCCAAGGCTCTGATATCCATGCAATAATCACAGTGCTTTGCCTGGCCACAAGGCTGACTGTACGATGGATCCAGCTCGTGCTAACGCTCTCACCTTAGGGCAGGTGTAGAAAGAACTTCGGATCCTGGTGAGAATTGTTCAAATTCAAATTTATTCTCATGTGTCAGGATACAGTGACAGAGGGTGATTTGCAAATAGAACGGTTGACATCTCGTATATAGTACAAGACTCGGGGGGGATAAAAAGTGCAGTTACAGAGCGAGATCAGTTGTAACAAAGCAAAGTGAGCAGAATTTTACTATTTTGGGGTCCACTCAGGATCTGATAATGACAAAAAAGAATCCCGTAATGGTGTGTGATCTCATACCTGTGAATCGAAGTCAGGGAGTGGGGGGTGGGGGGGGGGGAGGTTGGTGGTGAAGAGTGTGGTTGGGGGTGGGGGGAAATGAAGCTTTTAATTTGTTAGCTGCATTTCCAAAGCAGTGGGAGTTATAAGTGGAGTTACTGGAGTGGAATCGGGCACGTGTGATTGCCTGAGCTATGCTTATTAACCTTTGCAGTTTCTTGCGGTCTTGGGCAGAGCAGTTCTTGTACCCTAGTATGATGCACCCTAATAAGATCCATTTATGGTATAGCTGGAGAAGATGTAAAGGATGCAGCTGGCATGCCACATTCCTCAGGTTCCTGAAATAGAAGTACTAATGTACTTTCTTGCCATTGCATTAATGCTCATGGATCAGGGTAAGCCACTGAAGATAATTATACAGGAACTTAAAGTTGTCTATTATCTTTACCTTAACATTGTTCAAACAGACAGGAGAGTAAGCTCCTCCCTTTTCCCAAAAGTATATAATCAACTCCTTTGAGTTGATTTTACTATTGTGCTACCAAACACTAGTCCCTCTATCTCCCTTCATTGTTCAACATTCTGGATATGACAACAGTATCATCCACAAATTTCTTGGTGCAATACAAGTAGTGTTTGGCCATGCAGTCATGTGTGTACTGGGGGTACAGGAGAGGGTATGAGCATGCAGACTTGTGGTGTCCCTATGTTGAGGATAATTGTTGCCACACCTCACTAATTGTGACCAGCAGGATAGAAAAATCATTGATCCAATTGCAGAGAGAGGTGTTGAGACCGAAAGTCATGTTGAAGATCAGTTGGTTTGGCCCCATTGTGTTGAAAGCAATGTCATAGATGATAAATTTAGTCTGATGTAGGTGTCCTTGCTATCTAATGGTTCCAAAGCTGAACCAGGGGCAGGGAAGTGCCATCTGCTGTGGACTTGTTTTAGCTGAATGTGAATTGGAATTGGTCAAGGGTGGCTGGTAGACTGGAGTTAATGTGGCCCATGACTCATCTCTTGAAGCACTTCATGATGGTGGATGCCAGAGTCATTGGTCATCATAAAGTGGATGGAAATGCAGGAAAGTAAAACAGAACAAAAGAAAAACCAATTCCCAGACCCCCAAGTGACACACTGGTCTTTCGAATAAGAATCAGAAATCAATGTCATGAAACATGTCATGAAATTCATTATTTTGTGCCAGCATCGCAAGGAAAACATTTAGATTTCAAATTTCATTTATAGTAACAAATAAAAATAGTACAAGGAAAATACAAAGGCAACGTAAGGCAGCGAATCTGATGGAAAAGGGAAAGAAGCTGTCTTTGTTCCTCTGAGTGCTCGTCTTCAAGCTCCTGTGCCTTTATGCTGATGGTAGCAGAGTGAGCATGGGCATAGCTGGGTGAAGGGTGTCCTTGAGGATAAAGGCTGCTTTCTTAAGACACTTGTAGATGACCTTGATGGAATGAAGACTGGTGCCCGTGATTTTGCAGGCAAGTTGACAACTCTCGGGTTTTTTTTTGTTGCCCTGAGCATTGGCATCTCCATACCAGGAGGCGATGCAACCAACCTGAATGGTCTCCACGATCCTCCTGTATAAGTTTTCGAGAGTCTTCGGTGACAGACCGAATCTCCTCAAGCTCCTCACAAAGTAATAGCTACTGGTGAGCCTTCTTCAGAATAACATCAGCATGGAGGATCAAGGACAGATTCTCAGAGATGTGGACACCCATGAATTTGAAGTTCTTGATCCTCTCCACTGCAGAACCCTCGATGAGGGCTGGTTTGTGTTCTTCTGAAGTCCACAATCATCTCCTTGGTTTTGCTAATGTTGGATACAAGGTTGTTGTTATGACACCACTCAACTAGTTGATCTATCTCCCTCCTGTTCGCTTCCTCATTGCTATTTGTGATCCTGCTGACTACCATGGTGTCATCAGCAAATTTGTAGATCACACTGTGCTGTATATGGTTACATGGTTATATTCAGTGGGACTAGGAGGGTGGGGAATTGTTCCGGCATGGACTAGTAGGGCCAAACTGGCCTGTTCTGTCCTGTATATGGTTATATGGTTATATAGTTATATAGTTATACAGTGGAATTGTGCCTGGCCACGCAGTCATGGGTATATAATGAGTAGGGCAGTGGACTGAGCCCACATCCTTGTGGTATGCTGGTGTTGATCATCAATGAGGAAGAGACATTATTTCCACTGACTGTGGTCTTCAGATGAGGAAGTCAAGAATCCAGTTGCAGAGAAGGGGGCAGAGGCCCAGTGTTTGGAGCTTGTTGAACAGCACTGAGGGAATAATGGTCTTGAAAGTTGAGCTGTAGTCGATAAAGTGCAGCCATATGTATGAATTGCTGTTTTCTAGGTGATCAAGAGTTGAGTGGAGATCCAGTGATGTTGCACTTGCTGTGGAGCAAGTTTGACAATAGGAGAATTGAAGTGGGTCCAGCCCTTTTCTGACATGGCGAACCTCTCAAAGCATTTAATCACAGTAGGCATTAGTACTACTGTGTGATAGACATTCTGGCAACTCACTCTACCCTTCTTGGCCACTAGAAATATTGATGCCTTTTGAAGCAGCTAGGAACCTCTGACTGCAGCAGTGAAAGATTGAAAATGTTCTTGAACACTCTGGCCAATTTGGTTAGCTCAAATTACTAGGTACGCCATCAGGGCCAGATGCCCTGCGTGGGTTCACCCTCTTGAATGACATTCTGACATCAGCCTCAGAGACAGATATCACAGGGGCCTCAGCCTTGGCAGGAATTCTCGAAAAAACACTGTTGAATTCCTTCTCAAAGGGGACATAGAAGGTGTTCAGCTCATCGGGAGATGAAGCATCACAGCTGTCTATTGTCTTCACCCTCGCTTTGTAGGATGCAATGACCTGCACTTCCTGTCCCTCGCTTCCTCCACAATTGATTCTTTGTTGCACAGATAGCCTTCCACAGGTTGTTCCTGGATTTCTTGTCGAGAACACCCTTGATCAGGCCCTCAGCAGGTTGCGAATTCTCTGATGCATCCAAGGTTCCTGGTTGGGGAACTTCCAGTATATGTAAGTGGGCACACACTCATCCACACAAGACTTGATGATGAAGGCAAGCAATCCTGCAGGCTACTCCGCTTCTCTTGACCATATTTTCAACATCCTCACCATTGGTGCTGTAATCTCTGCTTGTACACTGGGAGTAGAAGTACAGCCAGGTGATCAGATTTGCCAAAGTGCAGTTGTAGGTTGGCTCAGTAGGCATTCTTCATGGTGGTGTAGAAGTGTTTGAATGTGCTGACTCATTTGGTCTCATGAGTGATGTGTTGGTGGTAGTTAATCAGGGACTTCTTCAGGTTGGCCTAATTGAAGTCCCCTCTCAGGTAGAAGGTGGTTTCAGTGGCAATAAATCATATTGTTAGTTTCCTATCCTAAATTCCTACAGTATTGTGGAATAATAGATTAAATCCAGCAAACTTTTGATTGCCTTTAGCTACAGAATGGTCTGAAGGGTGCAAATAAACTTTTAATAGCCACAGTGAATGCACTAATGGATTCACACGAATGGTTCTGTGAACTGCAGATCACTGGAATTGATGGGTTTCTCATCTATTCTGCAAGTTTCTGGGTTTCCCTTCATAAAATGGAGCACAGCGGTGACATGCCATTTCAATGCTATGACTTCTTGATATTTTCCAGTTTCAATTTTCCAGTCAGGAAAAATGTACCATTCTTTATGTTCCACAAAACCTTCGGAATGATGGTGTGGACAAATCAAAGTGCATCCTTTCGATCCTAACAGAGAGAGGAATTTCGAACCAAATATAAAATCATGTTTAGAAAGTGAAATTAGGCGAGGGAAATAAAATAGAATTGAAGGAGAGAAATTAAAAGGTAAACATGTAAAATGAAAAGAATATTTAAAAAAAACACCAGTAACAATTAAATTCTGAATAAATGATTCCTCACAAAATATAAGGACACATTTTCGGCACCAGAAAAGCTGTTGCCAATATCTCACAGCAAAGCACAGCAGTTTTGCACACTTTGTATGTTTTAATGTAATAGCACCATGAAATTTGTAATGGAGGAGTGCAAGTGGAATATCATCTTCCTGATTTCCTCCTTTTACTGAGCATGTGATGCTGGAAACAGTTACTTGCTATGATATCTCCACAATTATGAAAGCAAAATATATCACTGTTTAAGACTATTGCACTTAGTTATCTGTCCAGTAGAGGGAGTCTAGACATGGACCAAATGCTATCATTTATTACCATTAAAAGATTAATTTGTACCAGTGCATCTGATATGATTCATTTGGAATACCATCCCTTTTGTCTTTCCATTGCAACATCAAACTGTTTTTCACTCTAGGTTCAACCATCTTTCCGGTGATCTCACTGTTAATCATCCCATTGGCAAATAAAATGTTCCCCAGCAAGGGTGCCAAAGTTTTTCAAACATGTACCCAAGTCTGATAAAAGAAGTGGATTATTTACAATTTTATTCCCATTCAGCTGTTCACACAAACACATGGTTGAGAAGAGAGGCGATTTTAGTCATTAATGCTTGGCATTTGTGTGGGAATGCATCTCCAAATATTTAATTACAGTAAATGAGCATAGTATGGTGCAAAAAAAAAACAATTATTGATAAAGATTATCACTGAGAAAAACGTATAATGACCAAAAGACCAAATGTAGGACAGTATCAATGTTGAGAATTGTAGGAAGTAAAAGCAAGGTAAATGATCAGTGTTTGGGCTGAACTTCAATGACCTGTAGATTATAGGAAGAGTTTTGAACCTTGAGTAAAGCTATTAGTTTTGTGACAAGAATTATTGGTGAAGTGAACAATTTGATGAATTATGACTTTCACACAGTGAGACTGTTCAAAAATTGCAATTTAGACGTTAGCTGAAATTCACGGGGTATTCTGTATCATCATATGAACTTTAGAGAAAAAAATGTGAGATTTGTTAGTTTACAGTGAAAAGCAAATTGCTGGAAGTGAATTGGTGATTTGGAAAGAACTATTGGAGTAGAACAAAATAATTTAATGAACCTTCCCAAGTATAGGTCAACGTCTGAGTCCAATCAGCACAAAAGAGGCTGTGTGAGGTAGGTTTTATTAGTTTGATCCAAACTCTTGGGTTGATGACCTCAGTAAGAGGAAATTCTTGACTAGATTTTTTAAACTTTTTTTTTACTGTCACGGAATGACAAGTTTTGAAAATGTACAAAACATACAGGGGTTGTAGGTTAACTGGGGTATCTGAGCGGCAGGTGTTCATGGGCCAGAAGGGCCTGCTACCATGCTCTATATCTAAATTAAACAATAATATTCATAATGGCGTGCAAGGCTGTTTGGCCATCTTATCCTTGCTAACAGTAAAAACACAATGTTGGAGAAACCAACAAATCAAACAATGTACTTTATATAGCAAAGATAAAGATACATAAGCAATGTTTCAGGCTTGCTAACTCTTGTTGGAACAATCTAATATTAATCTCAGCCCTCTCCATGGGCTTTAAATAAATATTCAAGCTTTCATTAAATGATGCCTCTTTCACTGTCTATGGAAAAGTATTCCATGCTATGGAATGATACCTCTTATATAATACCATTCTCCATCAGCAATCATGTTAAATTAATGATCCTTTTACATTACTTTTGCAACCAGAAGCATGAAGCAGACATTTTAATGCCATTGAAATGCAAATTTTGCAAGGGGTTATCCTTTCTCAGAAGTGTGAACGGAACAAGGGAATCATTAAATAAAGACAAAGCTTAGGCCTTCCCATCTTAATTTTGGAATAATTATGATATATAATCACAAATTATGCCTGATCTATGGGATGAGTTCAGAGAATTTGAGATGGAGAATAAAAGGAAGGCAGGGAATAATGTGAAGATGATCGTGTGTAGTTCATAATCAATGTAGATCACATTACCTGATGAGTGGATGAGAGTCTCCAAAGTTGAGGAAGCAGCCCACCTACATGGAAAGCAACATTTCTCAGCTCTGAGGCTGGATGAATATGAATATAATTTTTTAATTGGAGGTTTCAGGCCTTGGTAAAATATTAATATAATTCAGCAACAAATCCTTCCACTCCTAATTTGTTCTTTCATCCTAATTAAGGATCACTATTCAAAATCTTCAAGAGGAAATCAAATTGAACCTTCTTTAACCTATAAATATGATATTCCTTTGCAGAGCTGTGTTCTGTTGCTTGGCAACAAAATATGATCCCTGGTGGCTGAGATTAAAATGGAATAGGTAAGTGTTACAGCGCAGAGACTTGGTATTGTCTGAAAGCCACAATGAAGAATCGCGCTGCACAGATATTCCAGGTCTCAATGTTGTTTCTTCTGAGGGTACAGCATGGTTGGCAGAACAATCCATGCTCCAAAAACTCCCTTTGTTCATCTACAACCTTTATTGTCTTTCCATTCAGAGCATGCTCCTATTCCTTGGTTTTGCTTCGCAATATATTTACTCATCAAATTTAAACTCTCTTTCACTCTGTAAATTCTTGTCAGATTTCTTGAAATCATTTTTAAATCCACCTCACAGTTCAAAAACGCATGTATTTATATTAACGCAAATTCTGAAACTGCACTCTCTCCATACAAATTGAAGACATCCATTTTTACTGAGAGGAAATATGAATCCCTTGCTGAGTTTGCTTTGCAATACTTCCATTAATTCTCCAATCCTAGCAACAACCATTTACCTGGTTACATTAGAGGGGAGTCTTTCTGCCATCTGCTGCTTGCTGATCTGCTCACAGTTTCTGGATCTGGGATAGCTCTTCCCAGAGATGTATAACACATCTGAGACACGCCAGGAAAGACCTGCTGTATCAGACTGCCTATAGTGCAGTTTTTAAAATACAAAGAGCATCCATAGATCTCACTTGATGGCAGTGCTCCAGCAAGTACATTACATCTCAAATGGAACGTATAAATATGTGTGTTCTTTGCAACAGCACGTGGTCACCGTGGCTTATATTCCAGTAATAGTCATCCACTATTTGACTGCTATATAATTGTGTGCTTTGCCTAAAAGGAAAGCGATGACAAGAAACAGAGATACTGAAATAGGACACCTCAATGCAGCAGTCCATCTTTCTTGCAGGCGTCAAGACAGTCACCATCATCTCGGTACCCAAGATGGCGACAATAACAGACCTCAATGACTACTGTTGTGTGGCGCTCACCTCCACCATTATGAAAAGCTTAGCGCGTCTGGTGATGGAATACATCAAAGCACACCTTGCAGAGGCACTGGACTTATTTCAATTCATCTGTAGAAGAAACCATTCCACAGACAATACTTGTCCCTTCACTCTGTCCTGACCCACCTAGAGAACAATGCCTCATACACCAGGCTGCTGTTCATTGACATCAGCTCGCTGTTTAATATAATCATTCTCCAGAGCCTAGTGGAGAAGCTGTCCTCGCTAGGACTCAACACCCCTCTGTGCAACTGGATTCTGGATTTCCTAATGGAAACCCCACAGTCTGTCTGGGTCAGTAGCATAACATCAAGCACCGTCACGCCTCAGGGCTGTATGCTCAACCTGCTACTGTTCACTCCACTGGCTCCCAACTGCAATGCCAGATCCAGCTCCAACAGTGTCAACAAGTTTGCAGATGACACAACAGTAGTTGGTCTCATCAGCAACAACGATAAGTTGCTCTACGAAAAAGAGGTGGAAAATCTCATGAAATGATGGGAGAGAATAACAACCTGAGTCTCAATGTGGACGAGATGAAGGAGATGATCGTGGACTTCAGGAGAACCATTACATATCAACCACTCAGTAGCAGAGTGAGTGGAGAGCACCAAGTTCCTTTGAGTTCACTCAAGTAGTAACTATCGAAGGAACAACAGAGACTGCACTTCCTAAGAAGACTGAAACAGGTAATGCTACTAATCACCATTATGCCAATCTTCTATAAGAGCTCTATGAGAGGTGTCCTGCATCACAGTGTGGTACGGCTGCCACTGAGAAATAGATTGGAGATCAATGCAGAGAGGATCACAGGAGTCTCCTTTCCCCACAACCATCGACGTGATCTACCAGGATCATTGTCTGAGGAAGGTGCACAATATAATTGAGGACCCCTTCCACCCTGCTCACAGCATCTTTCAGATGTATCCATTGAGGAAAGATAGGAGTATCAGAGCCAGCACCACCAGGTTGAGAAATAGTTTCTTCCCACGGGCAGTAAGAATGCTGATCGACTAAAGGAGCTGCTCACATTAACCATCTAAGACCCTCATATTCATGAAATAATATTGATTTATATGGATGAATACTTGTTTATGTGTTGTTTGTCTACATGTGTGTTATGTCTGCTTGTATTTGTGTACATTTTGTACTGAGGACTGGAGAATGCAGTTTTCTTGGATAGTATATGTTCAATCAGATGACAATAAACTTGACTTTAAAAGAACTGTGGGACCTAGACACATATTTAAACAGATCTGTCAATATTCAAGAGCAAGTAGATAAGATTAATTTGTCCAATTTTTCCAATATTAGTTATTGCATAGAATATACAAGTGGGAAGTTAAATAAACATTAATTAGACCACGACTTCAGTATTGTATTCCATTCTGGTCACCACATTGCACAAATGATAGAGTGGGCAGAGCAGATTTATGTGATGCTGTCAGGAATGATTGGCTGAGTTGTTTTTGTTTCTTTAACAGAGAGGAAGTTGAGAGGAGATTTAATTGATGTGTTATGAGAGGCTGAAACAGAGTGAATATGAAAGCCCCATTCCCTTTACCGAGGAGGTAAATATCTAAGGAACATAGCTGAAACGTAACACTGGACAACAAATTTTTTCAAAAGGTTTGCTTCATGAAAAAAAATAATTGGAGATTATTATAGACAATTTCAAGATTAACATAAAGTTGATTAAGATTTGCTTTAACATTTAAGTAGTTGGATAAACATTAAAAGAACTTTTATTGAATTGAGCATGTTTAATTGTATAATGACGCTGACACATCGCGTTAGTTCAACTGACCTATTTCGTTAATACTTAGCATCTGATGCCTCTCATATCAGTGTGCAACAACAGTCAGCCAGCATTGATGGATTCCAGTTGGCCTGGTTGCAATGTCCTGGTGACACCTTTCACCATGTTCATCACTGACTGCACCAAGATCAGCAGGGAAGAAGTCCAAGTGCGAATACCAAAATTGAATTTTCATTTTGCACTTCATGGTTTTATATTTTTGAAACATGTTAAAAATATGACAGGAAATCACAAAAATAGGTTATATCTAAAAAAAAGAACAGTGAGTGATGGGAACATTTTAGGGTGATTTTAATGATCAGCAGTGCAGAATCTATAAAATATACACAAAAGTGTTCATGAAGCAAAACTTTCATGGTAATTGGCAGGATTAGAGAAGAACTGAACAAAGAAGTGTTTACATGAAAAGAAGAGTGGCGGATGTCCTGAACTTGCTGTCTAAAAGGAGGTAGACACAAAAAAATGTGCACAGGAAAAAAGCATTTGGATGAGCACATGAGCTACAGAAACTACTGAAGTAAAACACGAGACTCTGCGGACACTGTGGTTGCCGTAAAAACACAATGCTGGAGAAATTCAGCATGTCAAACAGTGTACTTAATGTAGCAAAGATAAAGATACGTAACCAAAGTTTCGGGCTTTGACCCTTCATCAAGGTTCATCCTGTAGTTAGAAACTACAGGACTACAGACCAAGAGCTATGTAGAAGGATTATCTTAAACTGAACATTTGTGGTTAGCATGGATACAAAGGGCAAAATGATATTCTGTGCTCCAAATTTTTAATGACTCTTTGATTGTATGGAAAAAGTATGAAAAAATGTCTCAAATTCCTGGTATCCAGGAACCAATTAGAAGTGTAGAAAGTAAGTTGTTAAGTATTTAGTAAGAGTACGATCTTTCTTCAAGTTTACTCACATCTGGCAATGTGAATTTCCGGTAGATGTCTATCTCAGTGAACAATGCCTTAAAAAGCATCCAGATGACTGGCTTTACCATCTGAATTAATATCTTTGATCTTAAGATGATTAAAAGTGGGGGGAGGGGGTGGAATGTGTAAAAACTCATACAAGCAAATACTGGATACCTTTTTTTAAAATGTTTATATTATTGGTGAGACATTTATCGAAATTTCTGATGAAGGCCCTTAGCTGAAGCATTTACCTACCTGTTCTTGGTATCCATACTGACATATTTGCTGTAGTACCAGCAAAGACTCTAAGGCAGTGGTTCTCAACCTTTTTTCTTTCCATTCATGTACCACTCTAAGTAATCCCTGTGCCATCGGTGTTCTGTGATTAGTAAGGGATTGCTTAAGATGGGATGTGAGTGGGAAGGGAAGGTTGAGAACACTTCCCAATTGTTACTGAAATATTTTGCTTGAGAAAAATTGTGATTGGCCCATTCCCTTTAGAGTTATGAAACTGTGCAAATAACGAGTCAATTGGTTATGATTAAAACAGTGGTTTTCAACCTTTTTCTTTCCCCTCACATACCACCATAAGCAGTCCCTTACTAATCACAGAGCACCTTTGGCACAGGGAATACTTAAAGTGGTATGTGAGGGGGAAGAAAAAGGTTGAGAACCACTGCTCTAAGGTATTTGAACAATTCAGCAATTTCCATGAGTAATATCCCAAGCTTTCCAAAAACTTGTAAATAAAACTTCTGAGACAGTCTTACAAGAATGATTGGTGGATGGTAAATCCACTGATAAATTGTCTAATAGCAATTTGGGGCATGAGCCTCTGTGAGTAGTTCCATATCCACCCTTTATTAAAATGCTCCTTGTAGCTTGGGCTTCTTAAAAGTATTTGTGCAAAAAGGTTATGGTTGCACTCAATGGCTGAAATCATAGCTCCTAGAGGATTAGTGGGAAGTAATTTTCAAATTCACTGGGGTGAAAAACTAACAGTAGCATGTGAACGCCCATTAAACTGATTCAGAAAAAGTTGGAAGGGAATCAATTACAAAGTTATTGATTACAATAAACCAAAAAAAAAAGAACAAAAGCTGTGATCGTCACTTTAGTTCATGAGAGGAGAAACTGGGTGGATATTAAAATCTCTTTACAGGGGTGGTTAGACACTATTTTCCACCAACATGATCCCTCGTGCCATCCATGTCTGCATTTGGGCCTGGAAAT
Source organism: Narcine bancroftii (assembly GCF_036971445.1). NCBI lineage: Eukaryota > Metazoa > Chordata > Chondrichthyes > Torpediniformes > Narcinidae > Narcine > Narcine bancroftii. Next base: position 18,213,951 of record NC_091476.1, on the reverse strand, counting down.
TGTCAGACAAATCAAATTGTACTGGAAAATTGAGCATTTGTAATTCTCTCCCAATCTTCCATGATTAGCACTGATTCTTAACCTTATGGAGCCCACATACACTCATGGATAAAATTTATTCTGTCCGGTAATGTCTGAGAAAGAATTCCACAGGCATTCAACTGGATGTCAATTTGGTATGAATTACTGAAATAAAATATTTTGGGTGCTTTTTCTTTAGCCGGGTAGGGGGGAACCTCAAAAACCTATCCCTGACCCTCATCCAAGATCCACACACATTATCACAGCAATCACTGTGCAGTGATCAGGGATAGGAACCCAGCACAAAGAGAAATGCAGAGAAAATTATGTTCGGCAATTATTGTAACAACTTTCCATACGACATTGATGAAATAATGTTTCATCAATAGAACCATTTTAAAAATGCAACAAATAATTTCCACTCTAATTTCTATGGGATTTAATTGACAAAAATACTAAAGAATAAAACTGTAAGCAAGTTAAAATTACAGCATTTATACAAGAATCTGTTGTCATTATAATTGGCAGTTTTATACATTTATATGTTCATTTGGTCTGTGCAAAGTGGGCAATAAATGATGACTACATCTCAAATAAAAATGTGCAGGAAGTCTTCGACTTTCTACTTATGCGAGTTATGTCCACCTGCAAAAATTTTTTTTAAAAATCTTTATCAAAACTACTGTACAAGTTCATATTTTGTATTAAAAATGCTGCTCACAGTGGTCCCTGCTCCTGGCAGCAGCCCGAAGTCCCTGCTTCCTGTTCCCCGTGGAAGCAAGAGGTCCCCATTCCCTGACTTTCGACCAAACCTGACTTTCAACCAATTCTTCCGTCCCCATTACAGTTACGGACTACCTGTACAGTTTTATCATTCTGGGTGATCTGAATGGCTTATCTGTCTCCTACAATTGAATGGTAACTGTTACAAAACAATAGACCCCTCTGGCATGGCTTATAGAATCTTATTCACCCCATGACAGTGCACAACTACTTCCCTCAGTGACCTGGTGTAAGAAGAGGTAAAGCTCAGCCAGGATCCGGTTTGTGATAAATATTGTCTGAACACTATTGGAAAAAGTATGGTGTGTGGTAAACAGGAAAGACTCAGATTCGCCTCTGACCCTCCATGCAATCTGTAAAGTTTGCATGTGAAGAATAATTACTTGAATGAACTTCTGGAAAGCTGCCAAATTTTAATAATTCCCTGGAAAGAGGCAGCAGTATGAAAGTTGGAAACAAAAAAAAATATGAATATGTCAACAACAGGATTCCTTCCATAAAGAAAATGTACATTAAAGATCAAAGTGCTTTCCTGATTATTCTACCCAATATTTTATCAGCATTTGAAATTGAGTGCAGCCTGCATTTAAAAATTAAGTTATAATTTCCATACAAAATAATGGTACATTCTGAATATTTATGAATTGCAATCTCTCCAGATCCACATGTAACGATATGAGTCCTTCCTGCACATGTGATGTGCTTGGAGCTGATAAGAACCAATCCATCTCGCCCACACAAATGAAATTCACTCAAGTGTTAGATTAAAGTATGAAGAAAAGTTAACTTTTAATTTCACTCCATTCTTACTTCTACTGCTAGCTTTAGTCAAAACATTATCTCCATCTCACAGAAGCATGAAAGGAAGCCAATGAGGTGATACATGCATTGGCTTAATGGGTAAACATTATTGCTTGGTCAGTGAGGTTCGGATTCTTAGCTTCAAACTATTTCTCTGTTGACGTAGCAGATCTCTGAAAAGAGACCAAGTTGGACAGTAGAACTGGAGCCAATGCCCTTGGAGCCTATGGTCCTCTTTCCAATATTGTGTGTGTGTGTGTGTGTGTGTGTGTGTGTGTGTGTGTGTGTGTGTGTGTGTGTGTGTGTGTGTGTGTGTGTGTGTGTGTGTGTGTGTGTGTGTGTGTGTGTGTGTGTGTGTGTGTGTGCGTGCGCGCGCGCGCGTGTGTGTGCGTGTGTGTGTGTGTGTGTGTGCATGCACGCGCACACGTATAAATTAATAACAAAATATATATCCAATAAAGTAAATGTATATTGACAAATAGCTTAAACAACCTCTGAAAGAGATGAAAAAAACAAAATATATATAAAACAAAAACTATTCTAATGATCTAACCCTTCCCTTGTGAAGTTATGATAAACATACATGTTTCATTGATGTATGAAACAAAGGACAACCAAACTGTAAAATGGGATCCAATAATCTTATAAATTCTGAAAATAATTAAAGAAAGGACCTTATAAGTCTAGAAAATTAAGGCTCATTACATTAGTAGAGCATCTAATTTTTATCCAGAGACAAGTATGCCATCACATCAGATAACCAATGAGTATGTGTAGGAGGGACAGCATCCTTCCATCTCATAAGTACAACTCTTCTGGCAATAAGAGCAAAGGCGACTACATGGGATTGTAGCCCATATTTCAGCTGACTTATTCCAAATTGGGCAAGAAAATGATTAGGAGCCAAATTAACATAAAGAACTAAAGACGAGATACAAAAGATACTTTCCCAATAATTAGAAAATGAGGAACGTGACCAAAACATGAAATAATATACCTTCTTTAGTCTTACATCTATCATATTTTGACAAGAAATTAGAATAAAGTTTAGCCAATTGAACTTTGGAGAAGTAAACTTGATATACTACTTTAAATTACAATAATGAATGTCAGGCACATAGAAAAGATGAAATAACCACTTCAAGATAGAATCCCTTGTAGCATCAGAAAATTCCTGTTGAAAATCTTGCTCCCATCATTTCTAGCAATTCCAGGAATTACCACTAGACATCAATAATATCAAAGAACTGATAACAACTTTTTAGTATTCAGTTTAAGATTATAAATCTTCTTTATCATCTTTAATTCCAAATATTGAGGGAGTTTTAATACCAAGGAATTTACAAAGCTTCTAATCTGTAAATATCTTTTAAAATATGTTTAGATATTTTAAATTTAGAAGATAATTGTTCAAAAGAGGCCAAATTTTGGTCAATAAATGGATCTTGGAAAGATTGGATATCAAACCAATATTTTATACCAAAGATAAAATAAAAGGGAATTAGCTAAAAGAGGACCAATTAATAAAATTCTCTGGCATCCAAAATGTTCTCTAAATTTAAACTAAATCCTCAATGTATGTTTAACAACAAAATTATCAGTTAATTTAGAAGCAGAAAAGGGTAATGGAGTTTCAGGAGCCTAAGGTGCGGACTGAGGAGGTAGAAAAGGTTTCATGTTCCTCTTTTTAACTGTTACCCACCCAGTCTTACAGGTGCACCTTGATCCATTTCTTAAAGAGAAATTACACTACAAAAGGATCTTTCCCAATTCCCTGTTTTTCTGGGCTTAATGTTTCATTTTTCATCCTAGCATTAGTCCTGACTATTACTTCCGAATTTGAAGATCATGAGTTTGAACCACTCAGAACCTTACATGTGTAACTTTAGCTGATTCTTCAGTGCAAGCAGATAGAATACTATCTTGTTACAAGTCGTCTTTCTCCTGTCTGATGTAAAACAGTGGCTTTCAAACTTTTTCTTTCCACTCACATACCACTTTAAGTAATCCCTATGGATCGATTTGGACTCAGATATAATATGCCCACATGATTGATACTGTGGCAGGGGAAGAGAGTAAAAGATGCAGGGAATCATCTGGAATTGGAGGAAGCTTTCATCCTTGCAATCCAGTCTTGTGGATCCACGTGAACCTTCAGACTGGGAATGCAGGGAATTTTAACCAACTATCTCACCCACTTAAATTAGGTTTCCCATCTCATACTGTACCAGGAATGCTGTTGGTTTCTCCTAGATGTACCAATGGTAGTGAGAATGCTTTGTTAGACTTTTTCCTCAAGTCTGGAAGTTCTGCTTCCCTGAGTCACTGCATGTGAATAATGGAAGAACATGTACTTATACATCTCCTTTCAGTGAGCTCTCTTATCACATGAGATCACATTGCATTATACAACATATTAGGTGATTCTTTTAAAATGTATGTACTATTATATAATGCTTCAGAATATGGAAGATAACATGGTCACAGAAAGACACAAACAGAAAAAGCTGGAAATATTCAGGTAGGCAATCTATTGGAAGAGAAACTGAGTTAATGTTTCAGATCAGAGACCCTTTATCAGAACTGAAAAAGAGGCAAAAGAAGTTTGTAAAGCTACACTAAGGGTGGAGGATAGGGTTTTTCCAGAAAGGGTAAAATGAAGGTGACAAGCTGTAAACATTCTTGTCAGAGAATTAATGGAAGTAGTTGGAGAGTGAGAATGTAGAAACACTTTATAACCCCTACATAAAATAATATGGCCATTATGAAATGCAGGACAAGTCCTACAGGTTGGTCTGGGTAGGCCCTCCACTCTCAGCAAGACACAATAAAAGGAAAAAAATAAACCAAATAAAAAGCCAAGCTAATGTTACAGATGGATGGCTGACACAGATTGAGAAATCAAGTTACCTGAAGTTGCAGAATTCAATACTGAGTGCAGAATATACAGCAAGGTCTGCAAGTCAACCATTTGGTGATAGATCAGAGAATTGGTTTTGATGGTTGGAATGAAGGATAGAAATTGGCCAGGCATTTAAGAGAATAGATCTGGTGTCATTCACTTAGTTTAACATGACCTTTTACATCAGTGGTTTTCAAACATTTTGTTTCTACTCACATACCACCTTAAGTAATCCTTTTGCCATAGGTGCTCTGTGATTAGTAAGGGATTATTTAAGATGGTTTGTGAGTGGGGGGGGGAAAGGTTGAGAACCACTGCTCTAGACCCAATTGTTACTGATAAATTTTGCTTGAGAAAAATTGCCATTGGCCCATTTCCTTTGGAGTTATGAAACCGTGCACATAACGCGTCAATTTAATACGATTAAAATAGTGGTTTTCAAATTTTTTTCTTTCTTTCCACTCATATACCAACTTAAGAATTCTCTTATTAATCACAGAGCACATATGGCATAGGGATTACTTAAAGTGGTATGTGAGTGGAAAGAAAAAGTTTGAAAGCCACTGTTTTACATCAACCATTGTTTTATATCAGACAGGAGAAAGACGACTTGTAACAAGATGGTATTCTATCTGCTTGCACTGAAGAATCAGCTAAAGTTACACATGTAAGGTTCAGAGTGGTTCAAACTCATGATCTTCAAATTTGGAAGTAATAGTCAGGACTAATGCTAGGATGCAAAATGAAGCATTAAGCCCAGAAAAACAGGGCATTGGGAAAGATCCTTTTGTAGTCTCATTTCTCTTTAATTAGCCCGCAAAAGGTTGGAACCATAGGCAACCATTAGAGGGAGTTCCCTTCACTTTCCTGTTCTGATATCTGTAATGAAGTACCTGTACAAAAGTAATCCAGAAAATTATAGGCCAGTGAGCCAGACATCAGTAGTAGGCAAATTATTGGAAGGTGTTCTGACAGATCTGATATACAAATATTTTGATAGCCAGGGACTGATTAATGATAGTCAATATGGTTTTGTACATGGTAGGTCATGTTTAACCAATCTTTTTGAAACCTTTGAGAATGTTACCAGGAAAGTTGATGAAGGAAAGGGTGGGGATGTTGTCTACGTAGACTTTAGTAAGGCCTTTGAAAAGGTCCCACTTGAGAGATTAGTCAGGAAGGTTCAGACACTCAGTATTCAAGGTGAGGTAGTAAACTGGATTCAACATTGGCTCTACAGGAGAAGGCAGAAAGTGGTAGTGGATGGTTGCTTCTCAGACTGGAGACTGTGACTAGTGGTGTGGCTAGGAGATCAGTGCTGATTTTCATCATTATCAATGATAATGTGATAAATAGAATCAGCAAGTTTGCAGGGGACACAAAGATTGGAGGTATTGTGAACAACAGGGAAGGCTTTCAAAGCTTGCAGAGGGGTCTGCACCAGCTGGTAAAATGGGCTGGAAAATAGCAGATGGAAATTAAAGCAGACAAGCGTGAAGTGTTGTATTTTGGAAGGACATACACAGAAAATGGTAGGGCACTGAGGAGTGTGGAAGAACAAAGGGATCTGCGAATATAGCTAATAATTCCCCAAAATTGGTGTCACATCTAGATAGGGTTGTAAAGAGAACTTTTGGCATGTTGACCTTCATAAATCAAAGTATTGAATATAGAAGTTGAGATGTTATGATAAAAAGATATAAGACATTGGTGGGGCCAAATTTGGAGTATTGTGTGCAGTTTTGGCCACTGAACTACAGGGAAGATATCAATAAGATTGAGGGCGTAAGAGGAGATCAGAATCAGAATTTATTGTCATGAACAAGTCAGCATCACTGAGCAAACATTCATATTTTTATAATAATGGTGTAAGATGGTTATAATAAAAATAATAGTGCAAAAAAGTAAGGCAATGTCTTTGGTTGATTGATTATTCAGGAAGAAGTTGTCCTTATGCAACAGAGAGCTCATCTTTAGGCTCCCATACCTTTATCTCCAATGGTAGCAGAGTGAAGAGGGCATGGCCTGGGTGGAGGGGGTCTTTGAGGTTGGAAGCTGCTTTTTTAAGACACCTCCTCATGTCGATGTCCTCAATGGAGTGAAGTCTGGTGCCTGTGTTATGAACTAACAACCCTTTTAATTTTTTTGCTTGGGACTTAAGGAACTTTGTTAGCACTAACAAAGGTACAACAATGGAACATTCACCAGACAATGGTAAATTCAAAATAATAATTTTTATTAAACTATTAATAACATAACATTGCATACTTATCTGAAAACTTAACTCTAAATTTAACCCCACTACGCTCAAATGTAAAGTGTGTGTGTGTGAATTTTTAAAACTTCAGCATCATTTTAGTCTTGCTTGTAGGTCTTAAATTCTCAGTTCAGAAATAATAATAAAATGCTTTTAAACAGGGCTCTTTACTCACAATTCTTTTGATGAGATATTCTTTAAATAGAAGTGACCACATTTTGAGCCACCAATGTGCTTCCTGTGAAAAGGAGAATGCAATTCCTGTCTTCCCAGGATCAAATATTCTTTTTACTGAAGATTTTGGAATCTGTTTTCCACATGAAGAATTTGTCCTCTTTTCAAAGAAACAGTGATGTGGCTATGTTCTTCCACAATAAATTCACAAGCCAAACAAGGGTTAAATGAAGTGACCATACAAAAAGGGACCAAGTAGAATTCTGTCCTCTTTTCAAAAGAGACAGTGAAGTGGTCTTCCTTATTTCAAAAGCCACTTATTCTGTGTTCCCCTTTTCCCATGAGTAACACACAATAGCACCTATTCTGGTTACTGTAAGTCAACTCTGTCTTTCACAAGGTTCCAACCCCTGTGTGTCACAGGGTTTTGACTTCAATAATCTCCAAACTGAATTGATCCAAAAATGTCTGAATTCAATGATATATTTCTCCAAATCATATGACAGTTACGTCATTAACGAGGTCAGTCCCAATTTTTTGGAATCATGTGATCAGGTATTGGAATTTTAAACATTTGCAAACCTCAGTTTCTTGTAAATCATGTGATCCTCATGCCTCTTGTCAATGACACAAATCTGAAAGATAATCTGTTTCAAAGGCTTAAGTATATCATTCACATGGCTCAGAGTTTCATTTCTCTTGTTCAAGAGGATTTAAGTGGCTTATTTTAAAAACAGATGGCTTCCTTCAGCAGTTCTTATTGAGTACTTAGATACTTGTATTTTTAATAAAGCAAACACTCCATTGTTCTTCAACAGTTAAGTCCCATTTCAAATCCATTAGCCCTGTCTTTCCAAGATACGGCGACTCCAGAAAAGACTGTTATTTACTTTACTAAAATATTTTTATAAGAAATATAACTTAACCTTCACCTAAATATTACTATTAACCTAGATCCATAACACCTGTGATGTTGCAGGCTGAGTTAACAACCCTCTGGAGTTTATTCTTACCCTGAGAGTTGGAGCCTCCATACCAGGTAGTGATGTAACCAGCCAGAATGGTCTCCACAGTACACTTGTAGAATTTTACAAGAGTCTTCAGTGACATACCAAATCTCCTCAGACACCTCACAAAGAATAGCTGCTGTGGACCCTTCTTTGTGATTACATTAATGTGGAGACTCCAGGACAGATTCTCAGATATGTTGACACCAGAAATTTTCTAGGATTTACTAAGATGTTGCTGGGATTTCAGGAAATGAATTATAGGGAAAGATTAAACAGGTTAGGACTTTATTCCCTGGAGTGTAGAAGAATGAAGGGAGATTTGATAGAGGTATTTAAGGGGGATAGACAGAGTAAATGCATTTTCCATTGAGGGTAGGTGAGATACAAACCAGAGGACATGGATTAAGGGTGAAAGGTGCAATGTTTAGGGGCAACATCAGAGGAGAACTTCACACAGAGAATGGTGGGAGTGTGGAATGAGGTTCCAGCTGAAGTAGTGAATGCAGGCTCAATTTTAACATTTAAGAAAAATTTGGATAGATATGTTCATGGAAGGGCTATGGATAGGGTACAGATCAGAGGGACTAGGCAGAATAATAGTTGGGCACACACTATAAAGGTCACAGGTGTGTAATGTTCTATGATTCTTTGATTGCACCACTTTTGGAGGTTTCCTGTCCCCTCTTTTTCTAGAATTGGAACAAAGTCCTTTTTGCAACATTAAATGTATTTCTTCACTCTTAGGTACCTTAATAAAACAGGTTGTAGCTGAAGCAGATCAGGAAGGATTTGGGGGGTGGGGGGGCAGCAAAAGAGTAATCTCAAATATTCGGTCTGCTTTTTCTTCTCTCTGTTTTACGTAGTTAACTACCAGGTGACCCAAATTTCAATAAACCATCAGGAAAATAATACATTTTCTGATAGGTTCTATTTTCATTTCATCCATGCCTACACTATTCCCTGAACAAAAAAACAGCTGATCTGCATATTCTCTGCAAAGTTGCTGCATGAAGGGGCAAGAGGCCTTCCTCCACTCTACTGATTCCCTTCTGTGTCTTGGCAATCCACATTGATCTAACCTCCAGTCGCCATAGCTGAAGTCAGGCTGTAATTGCACACAGCACGAGAGAAACCCAAATCCAAAAGCGGCCATTGAAAGAGGGAGAAAGTTATTTTAAAGTTTTTATATAATTCATGACTGAATTCTGCAGTTACTATCACTGAAGAGAAATGCTTCAGAAAATGTCTTCACAGCATTGACACACAAGTAGCAGAAACTTGTAACAAGTAAACTCTAGGAAATGTTTTAATGCTGATTGTAGGATCAATATTGGTCAAGGACACCATTAGGAAACTTATTGTGCTATGTTGGGAATTCCTAATTTGTTTACCTCTCCCAGCTGTAACAGATAGGGCTTCAAGTAACTTTTCAGCTCGATGGCCTACTTCTGATAACTCAGTCCTCATCAGCCTACATCATACTGTTCAGCTTTCTGAAGCAGAACCTTGATCCAAATTTTTCTGACTCAATGCCAAGTATTTCAGCAACTGAATGGAGGCCAATGAAGTGAGATTACATCTCAGTCCTGCAGTACGTCAGGAACATGACATCTTCAATTTCAAGACTTTCCACAGACCTGTTCAGCCTTGTCCTTAGTTTTATCCGAGTGTGTTTCAAGCTACCATGCAAAATCACGATGTTTCCTCTCATTTGCCCCATCATTATTTTCTTTCCAGTTAGAGATAAAGACATTGCACTTCAAACAACACCGCACAGGAACAGATCCATCGGCCTATTTGTCTGCCGACCATAATGTCCAAATCAAACCAAATCATGCTGAAACTATCTCAAAGGTGGAGAGAGTTAGTACTATACCTCCAAGATCCTGGGAGTCCATATCTCAGAAGACCTTTCCAGGAGCCAGCACATCAAGGCAACAATGAAGAAGGCACACTAATGCCTACACTTTCTAAAATGTCGGAGTGCATTTGGCATGTCATCAGATAAACTATCAAATTTCTACAGCTGCACTCTGGAAAATGTACTGACTGGTTTGGTCATTGGAGTACTCAGGAACACAGAAAGTTACAGAAGGTAGCAATCAACCTTCCATTCACTGAAGGCATCCATGTGAGGCACTACCTCAAGAAGGAGGTCACACTTGGAAATCAGAAGAGAGCCTGAGAGTACAGCAATGGTACATGGAAATGAATAAATGTATTCCATTGGAAAAAAATAACATATAATTCAAAAAATAAAGTCACATTATTCAAACGAATTTGGGAACCGTGCATGGAACATAACAGAGAGGGCTTGCCTCGGACCTCCACCCCCTAAAATGATAAAATGATAAGAAGACAAAATGACTTGATCCAGTGTGTGAAAGTAGATGACACAATTTTCTTGTTTATTTTCATTGTGTGATGACATTGTATAATGGTTTTATTGTATTTTAGATGTTGAAGATTTAATGGGTTTGGAGAGGGGTGGGAAGGGGGAAGGGAAGGTAGGGGGGGGGAGAAAGGGGAGAAAATGCCACTGTCTATATTTAAGAGGGAAATGTTTGTATGTATTTTGATTGATATGGTTCACAGTGTGAAAATTTTTTTAAATTAAAAAAGGAGGTCACAACCTTTTCTCACTGCTAACTTTGGGTGGAAAGCTACAGGAGCCTGATTCAACAATAATTTATTCCAAAGGTAATCAGGATCTTGAACCTCCCCTTGTTACACTAATCATGGACTTTTCCAACACCACCAAAAAATTGTTGGCACCATCTTGTACAACAGTTTCTGCAAATATTTATTTATCTTTTGTAGTTATTAGAAGTAGCGTAGAGGAGAGAAGAGAGGAATAAAACACGAAAGTCTGCAGACACCTTGCTTTTAGTACAGTAAAAGCAATGCTGGAGAAATTCAACAGGTCAAACAGTGTACTTTATATAGCAAAGATAAAGACACAAAATGAACGTTTTGGGCTTGAGCCCTTCATCAAGGTATGTAGGGAGGTGCCCAAACAACAAGTAGTTATTACCTCTTTTTACTGTAATGTATACTAATGTAATGTATACTATGACAGCCCCTGATCAACTGCAACAAGCGAAAATTTCAGCATATGTACACTGTTCAGTAAGTATGACAATAAATTAATCATCATTATGTATGGCTTCACGAAGCTCTTTGGACACACTAAATAAATTTTGCCCAATCTAAACCTCTAGCATACAGGATATCTCAGGTAATATTGAGGAAATTGATGGCTTCCACTATGACAATTTTTCATAATCTTTCTGTCTACATATTCTTTCCTCCATCTCTTCATGCCTATTTGGAGGCCTAGAGTATAGCCCTATCAGAGTGATTGCACCTTTCTTATTACCCACACTGCCTCAGTAGTTGAGCCCACCATTATGTCCTCTCTGAGTGCAACAGTAACATTCTCTTTGATTCTCAATGCTACACTTCCACCTTCTACAACAACAAAACCCTGGAAAAATGAGCTGTCCCTCTTGTAACTCTGTGCCCTTAATAGCCACAACATCAAAATTTCAAGTGCTGATCCAGTCTCTAAGTTCATCTGCCTTACCTACATAGTGAGATACAGCACAAAAACAAACCCTTCAGCTCACTAAGTCCACAACGAATGTCAGCCACCCATTTACACCAACTCTCAGTTGATCCAACAGTTTTTTTATTCACTCCACATTATCATCAACTCCTCACAGATACTGCCATTCACCTACATGGCAGGAACAATTTAGACTGGTCATTTAACCAATCAGTTTTCAAGTCTTTGGGAAGTAGGAGAAATTGAAGCACTCAGAGGAAACCCAGAAAGTCATGGAGAGAACATGCCAACACCACGCAGACATCACACCGAGTCCAGATTGATCCTTGATGTTTGGCACTGCAAGGCAGAGGCTCTACCAGATGCGCCACCATTCTCCTGCATCTGAGTCAAATATGTGTAGTGCTATCAATTAGACCTGACAGAATAGAAATCGAGATTAATCAGCTATAAACGTACAGGCATATCTTACATGCTATTGGCCCGATTCCAAGGGAGTACTGAGGGAGGGGATTGGGCGGTACTGCCTTTATTAGAAATCCTGAAGAGGGAGGAGTTACAGTATCAGGGGTGGGCCAAACAGTACATTGCATATATTAGTGTTCCACCAAAATGTGTTTGCAGTGTGTACACCAGACCCAGGAATACACACTATTCTCTGTTTCATTCTATGGATAATCTTATCATCAGTCATATGAATATTTTGATCAAGGATTTTGAGCGCCAACAGCATTGTTGGAAACAATCATCTGCAGTCATCTCAGCTGAGAGTAATTTAGTAATTTTTCTGTGAATTTTATCCCCTTTGGATAGGATAAGGAAGTGTTAACAGAATGACCACAGGACAGTTAATATTCAAGCTGTTTTTTATTTGAAAGAATTCTTAAAATTGGAATAATGGCAATAATATGTGAACTTGCATAAAAAGAATTGTAATTCGGAACATGACCCGGGGGGGGGGGGGGGGGGGAAGGTGAAATGGTCAGTCTGCTGAATTGCTTCACTTTGCCAGTAATAGGTTTTATCTTCACTCTTATAGATAAGAAGCACCTGAGAAATCCACGACAGGCATTATACAATGCCAGACTGTGTATTGCCGCCAAAACTATTGGTCTCCAATGTGAAAGTGAGGGAGGACTATTAATGTCTACTGAATACACTGTAAAACCCTAGCCTCCTCGTTGACAATAGTTCTCTTTTCATTCCCATGTTGATTTTTTTTCTGATTCATTAGCTACTTCCATCAGCATAGGAAGTTGGACTATTACCCTTTTTAATTTAACAAAATTAGCCCGCAGACACTAGTTATAATTTTTTATAAGTGGAATTTTAAATCACTAAAGTACTTGGTTCTTTGCCTTACGGGGATTGATCATACATTTTACACAGCCTACTGTTAAAAAAAGGAAATGAAAATTGAAGTTGTCTTTGCTGTAGTTACGCTGGAATATTTGGTGGATCTCAACAGGATCTAGTATTTATTTTTAATTTTCTGGATGGATTTTTACGCTGATGCTTGGTTAAGAGTAGATCTATCACCCAGCTATCCTTTCACCTACAGATATTCACAAAAGATGTATCCAGAGGTAGACCTATCTGGAAGTGCCTGAAAGTATCACTAACCATTAAATGGACTTGGAGGAGATAGTAAAGAATCAACCACATTTAGATTTGGAATTGCTTGGAGGTCAAGTCAGTTCAGAATGAGAGGTTTCCTTCCCCGAATGAGATTAATGAAACAGAGGGATTTTTAAAGTAATCCAAGAGTTTTACTGAGACTGCCTTGGCCAGATTTCTGAACTTCCAGATTTTTATTTTATAACTTGAATTTAAATTCTCCGACTGACAGCGTGGGATTCAAACTCACAGCTCTGGATCAATGGTCCAAAGCCTCTGTTGGTATTCCAGTAGCTTAATCATAATGCAAACTTGCCCTGCTTAACCTCACATTTAAGGCAAATTCCTTGACTGTGACATGAAGCAAGGATTTAAATATTATCGTTCATGGACTTAAAGCAGAAGGCAACACTAAGTAGTTTAGCAGGGTAGAGACCTGTGTCCCATCCCTGGGGAATTCAAGAAAAAGTCGATGCAATTACATTCAAGTTCAATCCAGCTGAAAGATGTCACTTGGAATAGAAACATTAAAAATATAATCAAATATTTGAGCCCTTAAACATGTCATTCAGTAAAATTAACTGCTACATCAATATCTCTTTATTTCAGCGCTACTGTCTCTTAGATCCCCTTCAGGTCCCAAATCCATGAATCACAGGTCTGCAATCCTCAGTGGAAGAGAATTTCAAAGATGCATGGAAATCTGAGGACCAGAAATTCATCACCTCATCCACATGACCTAACCTTTTATTCTGAAAAAATTAAGACCATTGTTCACTCTAGATCCAATTTGCTAGGCCTTTAAGGACAGTGGACATTTAATGAGGCCAGCTCTTATTCCTTTAATCAGCTGCAGGATGGGATGGAGGTGTGGCAGAAATTGGAGACCCAACCTGGCAAGAGTACAGTGCTTACTGGAAGTTGAGAGTAAAAGCCATTGCAATGCATTAAGATAAATTGAAGGGGATTTACTTGTTGGTGATTCCAAGTCCCATTCTTCAGAGGCGTGTTGGTTGGCAAACCTCCTTTAATGTTCACTGAAGCAGAATTCATATTCTGGGCCACATAGTGGAAGTGACATACAAATACAGATATTACATATCCTTGGACATTACTGAGCATGTCTGGATCACATAGATAGAAGTAATATGATTATTCAAAGATGGAGTAAATATCTCATTTCATATTGCAATAAATTATTTTGCTTGGCATAAGCATTCCACAGCATGTCAAAAATTCTATGGCAATATTCTTTTGTAACATATTATTTCCACACCTACTTTTGTATAATTAGTATGATACCAAGAGACTTGGGGAACTTTACTGGGGAGGAAGGGGATCTAATGGATATCCGGATCCAGAAGCAGGAGGTTATGAGTAAATTGTTGGGACTGAGGGCTGATAAATCCCCAGGGCCTGATGGGCTGCATCCTAGGGTGCTTAAAGAGGTGGCTATGGAAATTGTGGAGGCACTGGTCGACATTTTCCAAAGTTCCATAGATTCCGGGGAGGTCCCTGAGGATTGGAGAGTGGCTGATGTGGTGCCGCTTTTTAAGAAAGGAGGGAGGGAGAAAACGGGAAATTATAGACCGGTTAGCCTGACATCAGTGGTGGGGAAGATATTGGAGTCCATCATAAAAGGAGAAATAGCAGAACATTTAGTCAGTAATAATAGTATAAGGGCTAGTCAGCATGGATTCCTTAAGGGTAAGTCATGCTTGACTAACCTTCTGGAATTTTTTGAGGATGTGACAAAGAGGGTGGACTCAGGAGAGCCAGTGGATGTGGTGTATTTGGACTTCCAGAAGGCCTTTGATAAGGTACCTCACGGGAGTCTAGTGGGCAAGATCAGGGAGCATGGTATTGGAGGTAAGGTGCTGACATGGATAGGAAATTGGTTAAAAGATAGGAAACAAAGGGTTGGAGTAAATGGGTCTTTTTCAGAATGGCAGGATGTGACGAGTGGAGTGCCTCAGGGATCGGTGTTGGGTCCTCAGTTGTTTGTAATTTATGTTAATGATTTGGATGAGGGGATTATAAATAACATGAGCAAATTTGCAGATGACACTAAACTGGGTGGCGGTGTGGGGTGTGAGGAGGATGTAAGGAAAATGCAGAGGGACTTGGACAGGCTGGAGGAGTGGGCGGCTAAACGGAAGATGAATTTCAATGTGAACAAATGTGAGGTTATTCATTTTGGGGGAAGTAATAGGAAAGCTGAGTATTATTTAAATGGAGACAAGCTAGGGAGTGGGGAAGTGCAAATGGATCTGGGTGTACTTGTTCACCGGTCACTGAAGGCTAGCATGCAGGTTCAGAAAGCTGTGAAGAAGGCAAATGGAATGTTGGCTTTCATAAAGAGGGGATTGGAGTATAGGAACAGAGACGCCCTTCTGCAGTTATACAGGGCCCTGGTGAGACCCCACCTGGAGTATTGCGTCCAGTTCTGGTCTCCAAACTTGAGGAAGGACATACTAGCTATAGAGGGTGTGCAGCGCAGATTTACAAGGTTAGTTCCAGGGATGGCAGGGTTGTCATATGCAGCAAGGCTAGAAAAACTGGACTTGTATCCACTGGAGTTTAGAAGGATGAGGGGGGACATGATTGAGGTATACAAAATCATCAGGGGGATAGACAAGGTGAAGTCTGATTACTTGTTCCCAATGATGGGGGAGATGAGGACTAGAGGGCATAGTTTAAGAATACAGGGTAGGCCCTTTAGGACGGAGATGAGAAAGCATTTTTTTACCCAGAGAAGTGTGAATCTGTGGAATGCTCTGCCACAGAGGGTGGTAGAGGCGGATTCGCTGACTATGTTCAAAAGAGAGTTAGATAAGACTCTTGTGGGTAACGGAGTTAAGGGGATAAGGCTGGAAAGGGGTACTGATGGTAATGATCAGCCATGATCTAAAATGGCGGTGCTGGCCTGACGGGCCAAATGGCCTACTCCAGCTCCTATTGTCCGTTGTCTATTGATAGTACAGGATACTATCACCAATGTATATATTTGTATATATTTACATATAGTAGTGGTGATTGGCTGAGAGCCGTAGCCACGCCTACTGGCAGGTCATAAAGGCCTGCTCCTAACCAGACCCAGGTCAGTCTGGACTGGTCGACCTCGATGTAATTCACTCCAGTCTTTTGCTAATAAAAGCTTTGGTTTGAGTCAACAAGTCTTTGAGTCATTCAACGCGCTACAATCAGCAAATCTGACATACTACTAGGTCCTTTCAACCGAATCTTGGCAATAGGTTATAATTAACTAACACCTGAGCACTGGCACTGTGGACATGACAATTCACTACCTCTCTCCCCGATTTTCTTCCCCCTGACTTCTTTCCTCTGGCTCTGTCTTTCTCTCTCTTCCTTTTCCTTCTGTCTTCTTCCACAGTCATTATCATTTCTCACCTTTCCTTTTATTATACTTTTTGTCTGTTGGTCTCCTCCCCCTCCCATTCTTCCCCTTTTTTTTCCCCCAGCCTTTAATTCAGATGTTTGACTTCACATCTTGAGGAAGGGCTCAGGCCCGGAACTTCGATCATTTTTTTTTAACCTCCTATGGATGCTATGAGACTGGCTGAGTTCCTCCAGCATTTCTGTATTTTGACTACAATCACAGCGTCTGCAGGCTTCCATATTGTCACCCCTGGGTTCAACTCATTATCCATTTCTCACTAAATAATAATATAGTCTCGTCAATCTCATGAACTCTAAACTTTCAGAACAATGTCCGTGCATCTCTTTCTGAAATGACTTCTGAAAATCCAATGACACCACATTTACTGCATTCCACTTTTCTACTCTAGTTATATCTGCAAATATTTTGATGGATTTATCAGTAGAATATCTAAATAAAATTGTTATTTTAACCTCATTATAAACTGATTTTCTAAATAAGTTTATGCAGTATCTTCAATCAGAAATGCTATTATTTCTATGCAATTGATGCCAGGCATTGTTTATCAGTCGGCCTGAATTCCATAGAATTGATTGGACATGATTCTGCAGGAAGTTGTACCACGTTTTTAAGTGGTGACATTTACTGATGGTTACTCTACCTTCACCCCATCTTCCTTGAATTCAGCTCCGCTATCTTTCACAAACAATGCATGTGCCCTTGCATCATTCTGGGACTTGTTATACAATGAGTGCTTCTGACCTCAAAGTAATAATTGTCCCTCTTGGGTATCTATGAACTTTATTCTTTTTTTCCTTCTCTAGGTCTCTCTGAGAAATCACCAGCTGCATCATTCAATCTCGAATAGAATCCATCTGGAAAAGGCTAGAGTGCAAGAAGGTTTATTCCAGAGGGAATAGATTTAGATTTTGGGCACCAGAAGAAAGATAAAATACAAGCAAAAAGGATGGATATTTCCAGCTGCTGGAAAGTTATTAAATATATGATTCTTCCAGACCTTACTGCACAAAACCTTCCTCAGCAAACATATGGAGCATCTGTGAGTTTTCTCATGAATGATTCAACAGATGGTCTTTGGAACTTTAGGCTCCAGTGTCCATGGTTTGCCCATCAGGGTTCAGTATTCTGGTAAAAAGTTTGATTCTTTAATGACTTCATTACTTCATTGAGGCCTATTACCATGTTGAGCACATGGTACATTAAGGCAGTCTTTGTCAACAGTAATATGCAATAACATTAAAGGACACAGCATCACAAAATGCTACTATATCCGTGACTGTACAATTCCACACTACCTTCTCAGAAGTGACGCTTTCTGCCATGGGGTCAACTTCTGCACTCAACCCATGAACCAGCCTTTCAAATTGATCACAGGCTTTCCTTACTGACTGCCATCCCTGGACGCTGCTCGTGCATATGATCAAGGGCATGTCTTGAAAACTAAAAATACCAAAGACAGTGATCAATGTAGCAGATGATTTGAACTGCATTTTATTTGACTTGAAATTATTTAGGTTTATGTTGCAGAAGATCAATAAAAGGGGATGCACTGTACGTGAAATCAAGACAACAAGGAGCATGATATTAAGTAAAATAATGCACTGTGCCCTTACATTCACATTTGCCTTTTCCAAGAAGACCTCCATTTACATTGCCCTGTTAAACCTCTCTAGGGTGGCAGATCCTGTGCATTAGACAAACACTTTGGACTTTGGCTTGTTATAATCTTTGAGGCCCACTTCATCTTTTTCCTCCTTTTCTCTCCCTTTGTATGACATTGAAGGAGATAATTTGGCACATTGTGATCAAGCTGTTCAAAATACAGCAACCCAATCCAACCTTGCCTCCTTGCCATATTTCTACAGCTCTTCAAATAGACACCCAAATGCAATAGGGAGTTTCTGCCTCATTGGCTGTTCAGGCAATGATTTCCCTACCCTTGCTATACTCCAGCTGAAAATAATTTTTCCTCATCTCCTCTGTAATCCTACAAATTACTTCATATCTATTGTCCATCTATTGAGGGAAATTGATCCTTCCTATTTAGCTATGTTCCTTATAACATACCTGTTGGCTTCCTCATAACATACATGTTGGCTTCCTCATAACACACCTGTCGGCTTCCCCTTAGCTTTTTGTGTTCTAATAACAACAGCCTTGTGCAATCTTCCTTGTCGACTATAATTCTTGCATAACCTCTCCACCCTTATATTCCATGCATATAAAAACATTCTTCTGCCTTTAAGATTTATGGATCTACACTTCAAAGATTTTGACTCCCAACACTGCTCAGTAACATCATATTTGTTGAATATTGCCCAGCTTTGTTTGATGCATTTCCTCATATTTCTCTCAATTTCCTGCCAAAGTGACCCTACTATCCATATTTTGATTCTCATATGTATAATGACATTTTGCTAATACCTGCTCTTAGGGAAGCTACACTACAGTAGAAATCCTAAAATCTGAACTGCTTGGGGATTGGCTCCATCCAGATTTTCTGGATTCTTAGCAGTAAAATTTAAGGAGGAATAAAGAGGAGATAAACAGGTGAATTTTGATAATTTATTCATTAGCAAATACAGCATACTTCATTTTAAAGAAAAAAAAGGTTAATGCTTGATAAAAATATAAACAATTTTTTTTCACTGCACAAAACAGTGCATATCACTCAAAATTATGTTTGAAAATGAACATTGTAAAAGAAAAATAGAGTCAACAGATGAATTTCTTTGTAATAAGATTACCTGTATTAAGAGTGGTTGTTTGTTGCCATTGTACATCTGTGGTGCTTACGGATGGCAGTCTCTTCAATCTGAGGCGCCTGCAAGCTCACACCAAGACACAAGAACAACTTGTCCGTGAACTACTCTTTGCAGACGATGCCGCTTTAGTTGCCCATTCAGAGCCAGCTCTTCAGCGCTTGACGTCCTGTTTTGCGGAAACTGCCAAAATGTTTGGCCTGGAAGTCAGCCTGAAGAAAACTGAGGTCCTCCATCAGCCAGCTCCCCACCATGACTACCAGCCCCCCCACATCTCCATCGGGCACACAAAACTCAAAACGGTCAACCAGTTTACCTACCTCGGCTGCACCATTTCATCGGGTGCACAACGAGATAGACAACAGACTCGCCAAGGCAAATAGCACCTTTGGAAGACTACACAAAAGAGCCTGGAAAAACAACCAACTGAAAAACCTCACAAAGATTAGCGTATACAGAGCCGTTGTCATACCCACACTCCTGTTCGGCTCCGAATCATGGGTCCTCTACCGGCATCACCTATGGCTCCTAGTACACTTCCACCAGTGTTGTCTCCGTTCCATCCTCAACATTCATTGGAGCGACTTCATCCCTAACATCGAAGTACTCAAGATGGCAGAGGCCGACAGCATCGAATCCACACTGCTGAAGATCCAACTGCGCTGGGTAGGTCACGTCTCCAGAATGGAGGACCATCGCCTTCCCAAGATCGTGTTCTATGGCGAGCTCTCCACTGGCCACCGAGACAGAGGTGCACCAAAGAAGAGGTACAAGGACTGCCTAAAGAAAGCTCTTGGTGCCTGCCACATTGACCACCGCCAATGGGCTGATATCGCCTCAAACCGTGCATCTTGGTGCCTCACAGCTCGGCGGGCAGCAACCTCCTTTGAAGAAGACCGCAGAGCCCACCTCACTGACAAAAGACAAAGGAGGAAAAACCCAACACCCAACCCCAACCCACCAATTTTCCCTTGCAACCGCTGCAACCGTGTCTGCCTGTCCCGCATCGGACTTGTCAGCCACAAACGAGCCTGCAGCTGACGTGGACATTACCCCTCCATAAATCTTCATCCGCGAAGCCAAGCCAAAGAGAAGAAGAGAGACATCAGTGGTGCTTACATGTGCATGCCATGCACACAAAAGCCCGCGAAATGTAAAAAGTTTGGGAGTTTGGAATCCCTGGTGGTTCCAATTTATGGCATCTGAATTTTTGGAATTCTACTGCAGAAATCCCAAGACCTCTATCCTTATTTCCCTGTGGCTCTGTGTCTTTCACATATTCCCAAATTGACTCCTTTCTGCAATCTGAGATGTTCCTACTCATTGTTAATCTTGCAGCTGTTTACTTTTACCATTCACTAATTTATTTATCACCACGTTTTAGGTATAATCAATAAATATTACAAAAATCAACAGACTAAGCAGTGAACCATGTTGAAGCCATCTGTACATATTCCTAACTATTTTATCCCATTTACCGGCTATTTAAATGGGGTATCTCTTTGACACTGAGTATAACCTCATCCTGTAAGAGGAATAATTTCACTCTTATCCCAATTTATTTTATAACCCAAAACTTTCCCATAGTCTTCCAGTTTGAGTACAGTTTCTCTAATGAAGTTGCTGGTTCTATCAAATATATCAATATGACGTCAGCAAATAAATTAATTTTGTATTCATTCTGAAGACCATAAATCCCTTAATATCTTAAGTGTAAGAACTGGCAAGCAAAACTGGTCTGAAATATATCAGGATAAGTATGACTAATATGATAAATGTAATATATAGATTAATACAATATAATATTTTGCATCAGTTATATCTCACACCACAGAAATTAAACCAATTAAAATCAGATCTATCAAACAGATGTTTTAGATGTGGTAAGGAGGTAGGAACCTTTGTACATTCAACTTGGACATGTTCTAAAGTGAGACCTTTATGGGTAGATTTAAGAAATTTCTTGGAGCAGATTACAGGAATTGAGTTTCCACAAAGCCCAGAATTATTTTTACTGGGGAATATTATAGGGATAAGACAAACTGAAACTATCCAAATACCAAGCAGAATTTGTTAAAATTGCATTGGCAGTGGCCAGAAAATGTATAGCAGTTACTTGGAAGTCTAATTCACATCTAAGTATGGCACATTGCAATCCAGAGATGCATAGCTGAATTCCCCTTGAGAAGATTACCTATAACTTAAGAAATAAGTACAACATATTTTTACAAGTCTGGCATCCATATCTACAAATCTTAGGGATAAATCTTTAGTTGCGCTTCTTTCTAGTCCTCGAGACCTACGTTGATTCTCTTTAAAGAAAAATTAAATAGAATATGAACTTATGATCCATGGAGTGTGTGGCACTTTTGAGCAGTCCATTTTGCTTTTCTTTTCTATTTCTCTATCTTTTTCTTACTTTTCTTTTTCTAAATCCACATCTTCTTTCTTTGGGGTCTTCTTGGGTCAGTTGGGGTTGGGCGAGTGGGTTACAACGATCATGGAGTAAATGCTGGAATTGTTTTTGTACTTGTACATTATAACTTTGTACTTTGTATGGTCAAAAATTTTAAATAAAATATTTTTTTAAAAATTAGCCATTACTCGTTGCATCATCATGCCATTAGCATCGTGTCACTAAGCCAATTTAAGATCCCAAGGGCTTTTTTTTGCAGCCCTGTCATGTGGGATCCTGTCAAAAGTCTTATTAAAATTCATGTAAACAACATCAAAAGCTCCCATGATTGGACCTTCTTTGAAGTTTGTCAAAAGGTTTAAGCATGTTAGTCAGATCCAACTTTATTTAATCCATGCTAGCTCTCTTTGATTAATCTTTAGTTAGACCCTCTCTGAGCAAGGATTTTAAATCTTGCCTACCATCAATAATTTGCTCACTACCTGTAAATACTTGTTTTATTCCATCCCTCATTTCTGAACAATGGTTCAATATTTACAGTTTGCTAATTCTCCTCCTTCAGTCCTGTGGCAAGGGAAGACTGAAGAAAAATTTTCCGCATCTGTTTAAAATTGGCATCCTTTTATCCTGAAGCTGTCCCCTCTTGTCCTAGATTCCCCTACCGTGGGAAATGTCATTGCCACATCTACTCTGCCTTGGCCTTTCAGCATTAAAAATGCCTCTGAAAGGTCCCACCAAACCCTAACCCTAACCCTAACCCTAACCCTAACCTCATCCTTCAGTTCAGAAGCTGACAAACTTTGCTAACCCTTTCATTCCTGGTATCATTCCAGTAAGTCTTCTCTGAACTATCTGGAATGCCAGCACATCATTTCTCAAATAAGGTGCCCAAAACTGTGCACAGTATTCCAACTTTTGTTTCTGTAAAAGGGTCCCAACCAAAAGTGTTGACTGTCCTTTCTTCACCATGTGTCCTGGTGATTCCCTCCAGAATTTTTTGTTTGCTTATAATTCCAGCATCTACTGTCTAGTGTTTCTTAGGGGAACCTCATAGATCTTTGAGTTTGGCGGTCTCCCAATTGGTTTTCCCCAAATGAAGCCATGCATGTGTTTCCAATCTACAGGACGCTGCCTGAAGGGATATGCCACAAACCTTGGCATTCTAATGTTTTCAGTGGTATTATGCTGGCTATATTTGGGCCTTACTCTTCCTGAAAAAGGAAGAGATATTGAATATGCCCCCATTTTATACAGGCTTTTAAAGTCTGCAATCATTTCATGGAGATCTCAATGAAGTCAGCAAGAAGAGTGGTAGAACAAAAGTGAATGATCGCAACTCAGGAGGGTTCAGAGCTCCTTCTGGTATTTTGCCCTGATTTCTATTGAAGGATTTTAATTGTCTTGGAAATAAGGCCTGGGCTCTCTCATTTGACACAATATCAGTGATTTCAGACTCCAACCAGATCTGAATCATATAGATAGATAGATTCCAGAATCATTGCTCAAATTCCTGAGCAACTCTGGTCATGTGCTCAACTCTAGTCACTGCAAATCCCCCTGTTGCTTTTGAAAAGCAGTCATTCATCAAAAATTCCACACTTGTAGCCATGGTCCATGGGACTGATATCAGAAAAGGACATCTCTCTCTTTTGCCTTTGCTTTCTTCATCCCGACTGTTGTAAAGCTGAATGCAAAGTCAGTCGGCTGACCTGTTGATGAACAGTGTTGTGGTGGGGTCTCAAAAGTCTCCTAAGTACACGAGTGCATCTGACAAATGGCTTGAAGCATCTCTGAATGTTGCCTCTAGCCTGCCATGGTCCCGATATGAAGTATTAGTATTAAACAGAACAGTTAAGTCCTACAATTGTTTTCTTCTGATCCTAGGGAGGAGAGACATTTATGTTAAACCTGAATTTTAATATTTAGTGCTAAATTCCATTACACAATGCCTTCAGATTTTCATGCTCTTTAACATTTTCTGGTATATTTTTGGTCTGCCAACTTACTTCATGTTTATGTAAATTGTAACTCAGGTTACAAAGATGGTAATATTAGAAAGTTCTGCATCAGTTTGCAATTCTGGGGCTTAGTGAAGCAAATAATAAGGCATCCACTAAAATGGCCACTGCAACGAGGGTTCATTGTCAAATATAACTTGGATGGAGAGATTATTGTTGATATGGGTGTCTGAGATTTAGATGTCATATTTAAATTGTAAACTAAAAGGCCAAGAAATATAGTTGCTGCAATCTGAAATAAATGGAGAAAATGCTGGAATGATCAAAAGCAAAACATCATCTCTGTTTCTCCACAGGGGCTGCTTGACATACTGAATATTTCCAACATTTTCTTTTGTTATTATATTTGCCTTTATTGAATAACATTGGTTTAAATAAGGAATTGGTTGTGTGAGCATTTCGGGACATAATGTTGGCCTTTCAAATTTGATGCAGGGTACAATTAGTCATTCTATATCCTGTCTCTAAGTCTGTCATCTGTGGCTCAACCTTCTGGTGAATGTTCACAGGTAGAGGCGATATCTTGACTGAAAAAAAATATCCTTATCAGTGCATTCTTTTTTCAATTAAAAATGCAAATGTATTAGATTCCATTCATATTTTTAAATACTCATCTTTCATAAGTCAAGACATTTTGATTTAATATCACAGACTCTCAAAATGCTTCCAGGTGTTCGGTTCATGGACGGTAGGGGGAAGTTACCAAGGGATGTGGGCGGACTAAGTGCATAGCCAAATCTATGGCAGATGGTGCTCAATGTGGGGAAGTATTAGATCATCCATTTTAGATCTGAGAAAGACAGAGAGGATTTTTTTTTCTAAACGATGAAAGGTTAGTATTTGTGAAAAAGCAAGGAGATTTAGATGTCTGTGTACATAGATTAATAAAAGCTGGGTTACAAGTGCAGAAGTAATCAAAATAACTCTTAGAAAGTTGGGCAAGATGGTTGGAATTCACAAGAGAGGAATTGACATTTCAGTTCCACCATGTAAAATATTGCAATTCTAAAGATGAAAATGAAGTCTGCCGTTCCTGGTCATTTGACCATGTGTCAATTGCACACAATCTCAGTGGGGTTATATCTTGCTAGTATCCAGTCACAATGCTATCAGGAGCTTGTTGTACCAAACTTGTTCAACAGTGTCTCTTTAGAGTCATTCCTTTCATCTTATTTCTCTAACAAAGATCGATATAGCATTTCTTAATTGGAAGTCATTGCTGACAGAACATGTGTGGATTGCTTTCTGACACTAAATAGCATTTTAATATTTTTTTCAGTAGTTTTAATTTCTTTAAATAAGTGCTCCCTGTTATAGTTTGTAGGCACTTGGCTGGTGGTGCTCCAGGGTAATTTCAGAGCTATTTACAAGTCTACATGTTTTCATCTTGATAACACGAACTGACCCAGAAATGCTTGAAGCTTGAAATCAAAAGCTGCTTCTACTTTTACCCAAAGCTATTTTCTTTAGGCAAGAATAATTTCCCCCCCACCCCCCGTCCCACATTAAATGCAATAGAAACCTGCAACTCCTTCCGTCTAAAGGCTGTGGATGCTGGATCAACCAGAATTTAATAGACTTTTATGAGGTGGATATATGTAGGCATAATGGATCTAGGCTAGTAGATGGATTTAAGATAGAACTTTCATCATTTGTATAGTGGAAGAGGTCAAATGCCTTTAATGGCCTTTTCCTACGTCTATGATTTCATACGATAACATAAATCAGGTGGCGATATGGTTGGAGCTCCTTAACTACCATTCTTTCTGATCCATATTACACAATCTGTTCTGGTGTTATTCTGTGGCAAAATGAAGCATAACACCAGCACTTAACTGTTTCATTGCCTGTTTTCCTTTCAGTCACATGAATTCCATGAGTTATTGAAGACCATGAAAAGTCTGCTGAAGAACTATCAGGGGGGAATTATTTGGACTCTACCCTTATTTGATGAGGTCCTTTTAATATTGTCCCAAATAGGATCAACTAGTCAGAAGGAATCTGGTTGGTTTATGTAGAACAATGCAAATTATGAACTGAAATCTATTTGAAGGTGTTGAGGTGGTTTATGTGTGAGAAATGGAACCCCTGAAATAGGTCACAGATTGGAATTTAATCAAGGGGCTTGGATAGTTAACATATGGAATAAAAGGCATCAAGACATAAGAAACAAGCAGAAATCTAACATTAAAGTTTGAATGGTTTACACATGTTCACTCCTGACACGGAATCTCTCCCATTAAGCACACATATATGGAACTCAGTCTCCTCAGCTTTTCTGTCCATTAACTTTAATGCACAGAACTAATGCGCTGAATACATAAACTTTGCTGATCTACACTTGCACAGGCAGAAAATGTATTCTCAGCAAAAATGAGCAACTGAAAATTAGAGAGTGGATGAAGCACTTCCTCATGCATCACCTGTCATTGCCCTAATTATGTCTCCGACAAATCCCAGAAATACAAAGTTGTCACATTTTGTCAGCAAACCTTTCTTAATGGTCTATCCTTTAATTTGGAGCATTAGCTTATCAGAAAGTCTTGGGATCATTTGACTGTTCCACTTATTTTACTCTTGCTTCATGGCTTATCCAAATGAACTCCAGCACGTACCTGGTTCTGGGGCCATCAACTTTGTACAGGTGGCAAAAGACACTAAGCAAAGGCTTGACCAATCTTGCAGTATCAAAAAAATCTAATTTGAAATGCAAAATGTCGATGCATTCGCACTACTGGTTGTGCAACTATCTCTCAAATCCAGCATTCATTTCTGACCTTCTGTGGTGTTTGTCCATTCTATGATGGAATCATTTTCTGTTGAGTGCTCTGGCTTCCTCTCACATCCCAAATATATGCTAGTTTGTAAGTTCATTGGCTGTAGTAAATTATCCCCGGTGCAGGTTGGTAGTATGCATAGGGGATGGAATATGGAGAAATGAGGGGACCAGCACAAATTTGATTAGCTGACTGGCTCCCTGCTATATCACAAGAAAATTTGAAAATATGAATCAAAAATAATGCTGTGCATTCAGTGAGTGCAGAGATAGCAAATGAATCACAATAGTTCTAGGAAAAGCAATAAAGAATGAACACAAGACCATAAGATATGTGAGCACATGTAGGCCATTCAGCCCATTGAGTCTGTTCTGCTATTCCATCATGAGCTGATCCATTCTCCCACTCAGCCCCAGTCCCCTGCCCTCTCCCCATAATATTTGATACCCTGACTATTCAGATAATTATCACTCTGTTCCCTCAATACACCAATGACCTGGCATCCACAGCCTCCCATTACAGCAAATTCTAGAGGTTCACCACTCTGTGGCTAAAGAAATTCCTCTGCACCTCTATTTTAGATCGGCACCCTTTGATCTTGAAGTTGTGTCCTCTTGTCCTTGACTTCTCTACCATGTAATTTTATTACATCTACTCTCTCCAGGCTTTTCACCATTCAAAATGCTTCAATGAGGTACCCTCCCCCACCCCCATTCTTCTGAACTCCAAGGAGTACAGTCCAAGAGCTGTCAAGCATTCCTCATATGCTGATCCCTCCATTCCAAGAATCATTCTTATCATTTTTTTTCTGAGACCTCTTCAATGCCCAAAACTGTATCCCGTAGACCAAGTGAGGCCTCATTAATGCCTCAACATCACATCTCTACTCTTACATCCTATGCCTTCAGATATGAATGTCAACACTGCATTGGTCTTCTTCACAACCAACTCAACCAGGAGGTTAACCTTTTGGGCATCTTGCAAGAGGACTCCAAAGTCTACATTTTGAATTTTCTCCCCATCCAAATAATAATCTCCCCTTTTATTCCTTCTACCAAAGTGCATGACTGTACACTTTCCAACATTATATTTCATTTTACATTCTTCTAGTTTAAGTTTCTCATCAGCCAAATTATTCTTCACGACTTGCCCATTCACCTATCTTTGTATCATCTGCAGAGCCATTTATTCTGCAATCCAAATCATTAACATACAACAAAAAGAAAAGGCCCCAATAATGGTCCCTGCGGTATTCCCACTCCCCGTTTCCAGCTGATCGGTCAAGTATCTTTCCTATGATTCCATGGGGCTCTCATTGTGTGAAGCAGCCTCGTGGTGTAGAACCTTGTCAAAGGTGCATTGAAAGTCTAAATATACAATGTCCACTGCATGCCCTTTGTCCAGCCTACTTGTGGTTTCCTCAAAAAAATTGCAGAAGGTTTGTCAGGCAAGATTTTCCCTGAAAGAAACCATGCTGACTTTGACTTACATCGTCATGCACCTCCAGGTACTTCTTAACCTTAACCTTTGCAATCAACTCCAACAACTTCCCAACCACCGATGTAAAATAGCAACATTCTCACAAACCAGTTGCCATCACATTTCACTCCAGGCAAACATGCATAATATTGGAATTATGTGGTTAGATTTCTAGATCAAAATTCTTAAGGTTTTTAAAATTACAAATGAATTTGGTAAATGTTAAAAGCTCTTATACATGCTTTTGGTATCTGCTATGCATGTAATGGCACTATTGCGAACTACTTCTTGAAGTTTTGGCTTTGCAGCATTTGTCCATTTTGCAATTAAAACATCACAGACTTATTATAGTTTCCATTTTTGATTCTTTAGAAGAAATACTGATTCATTTTGTGATTTTAATGAGAGTTCACTTTGCCTTATGGTGAAACTGGCCCAATGCAAATTAATAAATATAATTTTGCTTTGCAGATCATCTCTGTGAACTAAACTATTTTAAATATATAATATTTCTCAGAATTCATCAATTTTTCACATGAGTATACAAGCATAATTAACCACATGATGGTGATTGAAATGTAAACTAATTTAATGAAGTAGATTAATCAAATGCACACTCATTTCCATGGGTCATTCTGTGAAAGTGACTTATTGTTTTAACTGAAGATCAATTGCAGGGTTTGTAATCACCCTCAGGTTTTGTTTAGATTTGCTCAGAGCCACATTAGCAAACATCTTCATGTCTGAAACGGATGGGAAGGGGATGGGCGGCAAATGCCAAGAGGTAAACAAGTTGACATTCAATTTTCTGTTGGCTCCCCACACCCCCCCCCCCTAAAACATGGGGCTTTGGATACAAACAAGGGAATTTCTTGGGTGGGAGATGTTCATAAACTTTTCTTTGAGGCAAAAAGCATTTACCCTCTCCCAACTTCATAAAGTCAGATATCATAAGAAAATTTCAATGGCATTACTGAACTCGGATCTACTTGTATATGAAGAGAACCTTCCAGCTTTGGAAAATTCAGGATGTTGAAATCCAAGACAGGACATTGGTCTTCTTATTTCTATTGGGTGGTTGGAAGTAAAAGAGGTCATTTACTTCGATATGCACAGGAGGGCTTTTGATGTGAACTTCTTACCTAAAGAGCAGATATCCATGTTAAGATAAGAAATTTTCTGTCATGATAACTCAGTTAGCCAGGTTCCTAGTGCAATGACCTTGCAGTCTATTCCTTGCTGAGTGCTCTCCATCTTGAGAGATCAAATATAGGCATCCTTTTGTTGCACAATTCTTACAGAGTTCTCATACTTTGGAAACGTTACCTAGAGTGTTAATAAATCAATTCTGTTACTTTTCACTTCATGTGATGGCACTGCAATTCAAGAGAAATGAAACAGGATTCAAACTTTGCTCCAGGCAGTTCTGTTCGCTGGATGCTGGAATCCAGCTCTGAATTTTGAGTTGGGTCTTTCATGAAAATTTTAAACAGGAGAATTTGTTTGTTTCATGCACAGAAGCAACCCTGATAAGCATGGCTACTTGGGAAGAATCCTTTCTTGAGGCTTACTGCATGGCAAGTTACATCAACTCTATGAGTTCTTACACTATTCTAAATGAGCTAAAATATTTAAATATGTTTAAGAATCCACACCTTATCGCCAGCTGTTTAGAGCAATTCAATTTAAAGCTCTTCATAAGTGGATCTTCTTCTTCACAGGATATAATTAATTTATTATGTTTTATACATGAAATAATGGATACTTTCGAGCCTGTAAGTATCTGCCTGATGGGCTTGATTATTCCACTATAAAAGCAAATTATATTTATGAAGAGAAAGGTGTGATAGTACAGATCTATCACCAATGTACATAGTGTATATAGTTACTGTATCTAGACTGTGCTTACAGCGATTGGTTGAGAGCTAAGCCACACCTATTGTCTGGGCCTTAAAGGGTTGTGTCCCTAGCCAGGTCGGATCATTCCGGACTGGTCAGCCACCTGTGAAGAGCTCCGGTCTTTTGCTAATAAAAGCCTTGGTTTGGATCAACAAGTCTTTGGTTCTTTCGACGAGCTCTACAAAAGGTCAATATGCCAAGCTGATGATTTATTTTCAAGACACCAGAGATTCAGTTATCATGGAGCACTGCTGTCCACTTTGTGAGCAGGTGCTTGGCAAGCACCTTGAACAATGTCAGGCTAATATCATACTCAATCTGGGCAAAACTGGTTGGAGTGCTCCTTGAAATCCTTCAATTCTGTTGCCTTCCTGCAAGTCTAATGAAGGCGATGCAAAATATATACCTGTTGCTCAACGGCCAATAGATCCTGATTCCATGTGAGCAAACTATGAGGGAAGCTCTGAATATATCTGCTACTATGATTGGGCGAGATATATCTGCTACTATGATTGGACGAGTGCCATGAGACATTGTCCCATGACCTAACTAAAGATGTCGATGACAACAAAAAAATCTGTGGCACAGAATTTCCATCTTTGTAAATTAACTTCTAACTTGAAACACAGAGATAGTCTCAAATTTTAATTTCCTCCAAATTGAAGTCTGAAACCATTATCTTCAATCCCTTCACAGGAATCACTCCCATGTTATCTGACCACTCACTCAGATAGCAACAGATTGCTTGCAATGCTCTTGTTCAATTTGACCTTAAACTGAGCTTCTGAATACATACCCAGAACTTCAATTGGTTCATTGCTTGCAAATTACTTTCCAGTCAAGGATACATGTGATCAAGAGCACATTCTGATTCATAGGAAGTGCAAGCATGCCAATGAAGATTATTTTTTTTATTGACAGCTTGGGTACTTTGAGAATGGTATTGAATTATCATGTTGGCTTCAAGCCCCAGGCCCTTTATGGGCACTGAGATACCAATAGGTTTACCATTTTTGAAGGAAATCTGACACTCTCTCAGTAATTCAGGACATTGGAATCATCACCTGACAGGCTCTAAAACAAGCTCACGACAGACAAACCAATATCGATAATGCATAGGAATTAAACAATTTCCTGTCCTGAGGAATGATTAATGAAAAAAGGATAATGATAACTATCTTCCCAGTGAGATTGTTATCAGCTAACTGCCAGAGAGTATCTTCTTCATTAAGGGCATGTTAGGAATTGCTGGTGACAAGCTCTTTGAAATGCTGTCTTAACATCAGGGGCAACTGATCTTCCTGATTACTTACATTCGGAGCTTGTATACATATTCCTAAGATGTGCAGAGATGCTAGCACACGAACAAGCATCAGTAAACAGAATGTCAATGAGTAGATGTGATGCTGTTAATATTGATACTCCTATCAGTTTGCAGTGAAGGGTAGGTGGCTGAAAGAGCAGTTTTGCCTGGACCAATTCATCAAGGAGAAAGCATTTAGCTGAACTCTAGTCAAGTGATACCAGTCTCGAGATTGATTATTTCTTAGGCTGGAAACAAAATTATAATCTTGCTCTCAAAGTTTTCCTGGTGACAAACAACTATCAGGAAATAGGGTGAAAAATGCATTTTAAGTTAAAAATTTATTTCTATAACACGCTTGGTCTTTCCAAAATCTGTTGATAAGAGCATTTTGGAAAATGTCCAATCTCATCTCAACTCGAGGTCCACCTAGTTGGAGAGTTGGAATTATAAGTATTGGTGCAATTTTTGTACAGCAATTTCAAATCTGAATTATGGTGAGCTTTTCCAATAGCATCTCCAGAGGTCTTCTATACTTGTTCAAGTAAAAAATTACGGATAGTCCCAGCATTACTTGCAGGGGGGGGGTTAATCCTGCATATTTGACCAATTATGTCCATTGGAAAACATGACTGAAGTAATTTTGTTCATGGGTTATTGCCCCCTTCTCAAAACTCAGACAAACAGCAGGAACAATTTTCATTCCAGAGCATTTCTTTTGAATAGCTGTAAATCTTTTGACAAAATTTAAAATAGGGGTTCAAGGATCTACAATACTTCTAGATTTTTACTTTGATCAATGTAGTTCCTCTACATTTGCACCTTCTTACTGTCTCTGAAGCTCTTCTTTTTTAATTTTTATTTTTCACACTATGAACCATATTGACCAAAATACACAAACATTTCCCTCTTGAATATACACAGTGTCATTTTCTCCCCTTTTCCCCCCTCCCTCCTTCCCACCCCCCTCCCCACCCACTCAACGTTCAACATATATGATACGTTAAATCCATTAAACAATGTCATCACACAATGGAAATAAACAAGAAAGTTGTGTCATCTACTTTTATACACTGGGTCAGGTCTTTTCGTCGTCTTCTCCTTCTGTCTTCTATTCATCATTGTGCTCTTTGAAATATCTTCCATCTCTTGTTTCTTTCTCTATTTGTGGTTGGAATCATGTCTGCTGAACTTTAACAGATAAGCCCTGGTACAGAAACGTCCCATTCTTTTGAATGGCTGCAAAGACAAAAGAGGAATGTTAACTGGGCAGGATGCTTAACGTAGCAGTTAGTAAAATGTTATTACAGCACCAGTGACCGTGGGTCATATCCGGCCCTCTCTGTAAGGAGTTTGCAAGTTCACTTGGTTTCCTCCAGGTGCTCTGGTTTCCTCCCACTGTTCAAAATGCACAGGGGTTGTCAGTCAATTAAGTGTAATCGGGCGGTATGTGCTCATGGGCTGAAAGGGCCTGTTATCATATTGTAGGTCTAAATTAAAATTAAATTGAAATTAATTTATAATTTTTCAAAATTCTTTTCAATGGTTTGTGATTAAAAGTTTTTAAATATTTATGAGATTTAATTAAATAAAACCTTAATTTTTAATGAATTTGAATTAAATATTTTGAATTGTCAGAGGCATTCTGAAGCATTTAAGACACAAGACAACCAGCAAAGAGGGAATGACTGCACCAGATGACATCAATCTGTAGTTTTCTCATTGCCCAGCTGTTGCCCCAATGCGATGGCGTAAAGTCACGAGAAGCCCAGTTGCCTGATGTTATATTATGACATCCACAAAATATGAAACTGAGCTTTGTATTAATTTCCAATCATTTTGGTGAGTTCATTTCCTCATTTCTAATTATTTTCTATATTCGTCCAGCATGTTATCTTCCCCTCCATTATAATAATTCCTTATTTTAATTTATTACATTATTAAATCCCCTGTGGGGATTCCATTCCTTTCACTCAATTCCTCCATCATATCTGTTCTTATGATAAGGTCTTCCATGCCAAAAGATTAGAGAAGTCCTCCTTTTTCCAACAAAATGGTTTCCCCTCTACCACCATCAACTCGACCCTTATCTATATATCCTCCATTACCACCCTGGCCCCCTCCACCACCACACAAAGAGCAGAGTTCCTCTTTTCCTCACCTACAAACCCACCAGCATCTGCAGCCAACATATTATCCTACGCCAATTCTGCCACCTACTACATGATCCCACCACCAGACACATATTCCCCTCTTCTTCCCTCTCTGCCTTCCATGACAGTGAGAAGGTGGTTGCTGGAGGATGAAGAATGGTTACAGGACTTCCTTGAGTCAGTGGATTGTGCAGTTTTCAAAGACTCAGCTAAGGATGTGAATGATTACACCAGGGCTGTTACAGACATTATCAAAACAGCCCCACCAGATTGTTTAGGGATTTCCTAAACCAGAAGCCCTGGATAAAAAATGAAATCTGGAACTTGCTGAGAGCCAGATCAATACAAAAGGAGCAGGTATGTCCTATGAAAAGATATCTCTCCAGCGAACTAGAGATTCAGGATGAAAATGGAAACAAGAAAGGACACCCGACAGCTGTGGCAGGGCCTAAATGACATAATCTGCTACAAAACCAAATCTAGTGCAGTAGTAGATGGCAAAACTTTACTCCCAGAGGAACTCAATGCCTTCTTCATCCTCCACACTCCCACATCCCCATGGAACCCACTGTGTCTCAAAACTGAGGATGATGTGGGGCTGAGGAGTAATGGCTCTTACTTTTGCATTCAGGAGAGTGAATCCAAAAATAACATCGGTCCAGACGGAGTAACTGGCTGAGTATTAAAAAACTGCACTGACTAACTTACCAATGTATTCACGGATATCTTCAGCATCTCACTTTGGCAGGGCATGGTACCCAACAGTTTCAAACAGACATCGTTCGTACTTGTGCCCAAAAAGAGTGCAGTAACTTGCCTTAATGGCAATTTACTTCAATGGGGATGAAGTGTTTTGAAAGGCTGGCATTGAAGCATACCAGTTCCTGTTTGAGAAGTGACATGGATATGTTCCAGTTTTCCTATCAAAGCAACAACGGATGCCAACTCACTGACTTTACACAAAGCCCTCCAATGTTGCAACACCTGGACATCAAAGATGCATTCATCAAGATGCTCTTTATTGACTACTGTTTGGCAAACTCCAAGACCTGGGATTCAATACCCCGCTCTATAATTGGATCATGGATTTCCTCGTATCCAAACCACAATAAGTGAGGACTGGTAATCTCCTCCACAATCACCATCATTACCAGATGAGCACAGGGCTGCGTTCTTAGTCTCCCTGCTCTACTCACTTTACACCAAAGACTGTGTGGCTCGCTACAACATCAACACCATCTACAAATTTGCTGATGGTACCACTGTAGTAGGTTGTATGAAGAAAGTCAATAAATCAGCATACAGGCAGGAGATTGAAGCAAACTTGCACTCAATGTCACCAAAGCTAAGGAGCTGATTATTGACTTCAGGAAGGGGAAAGCCAGAGGTGTACAATTCAGTGAACATTGGGGGATCAGATGTGGAGAGGGTGAACAAATTTAAGTCCTGGGAATTAATATCTCGGAGGATCTTTCCTGGACAAAAGGCATAGGGATAGGGAAGAAAGCACGTCAGGACTTCTACTTCCTCAGGAGTTTGGTGTGACACCAGAAACCCTGACAAATTTCTACAGACGTGTGGTGGAAAGTGTGCTAACTGATTGCATCACAGTCTGGTGTGGGGACACCAATACCCCTGAACATAAACCCCTGCAAAGAGAGTGGACATCATAGGGAAACCTTCCCCATTATAGAGAACATCGACAAGGAGTACGGCAGTCTGAGAGCAGCAGCAGCAATCATCAAGGATCCACACCACCCAGCATGTTCTTTTCTTGATGCTGCCGTCAGGAAAGAGGTCTAGGTGCCACAAGACTCGCACCACTAGGTTCAGGATCAGCTGCTACCCCTCCACTATCAGACTCCTCAACAACAAACTCAATCAGAATCTCATCTAAGAACTAACTCTTACTTGTGCACTTTATTGATTTTTTTTAAATTCTCTCTGCATTGCACAGTTTGTTTACATTTGTTATTTGTTTACAGTTCTTTATTTGCTTACATGCATACACTGTGTACAGTTGGGTGTTTTTTTTGCACTACCAATAAGTGGAAATTCTGCCTCCCCCACAGAAAAGGAATCTCAAAGTTGTATGTAATGTCAAGCATGTTCTCAGACAATAAATCTGTCATCTAACATTTTCCATTTCCACCCTGAGAAAAATAATTTGATATACTTTTATGAGGTCAACCTTCAATGTTCCTGGTCATTTGACTATCTGCCAGTTATACTATCTATCTTGTATGGTTTATCTTTCAGCTTGTTATCCCCAAGATCTATTGTTTTTCATGGCTCTTTACTTGCAAATAGATTTTTATCCATTTGAGGTACAAACCATCTCTGTATTAGGCCAGCTTGTCTAAACACCTCCAGTGCTGTGCAGCTGATTTATTTATTCACAGAATTGCCCACTGAACCATTAATAGAGTTAACAGGATGAAACAAAAACTATCTGAAAGTAGAAACGTGATATTTGTCTCATTTCTGACTTTCAAATGTAACATTAAACTCCGACACAATCAGAAATTATCGCACACAATTGAAATCTAAAATTAAAAGAGAAAATATTTAGCAGGTCAGACAGCATACAAAGAAAGAAAAATACCTTTCATATTTCACCTTTCATAGTCAATGAGATGCAAGGTCATTGTCCTGAAACATGAACAGTGTTCCTTTCTGCACAGATGATGTATGGAGTGAGGCCTTTTGAATATTTGTAATAACAACACTAAACTCCATCATTTTGATTGCTATTAGTTGAAATTTGTCATTCCCTTAGGCCATGGTCAATTACTCTCATTCAATCCAAAACAAAACCTACCATTTTGTTGCTTCTGGGACATAATGTTGCAGGGAACTATCCTGAGCAGACTCAAGATTTTATTGTCTCAATTTTATCTAAAGTTAAATTTC
Source organism: Narcine bancroftii (assembly GCF_036971445.1). NCBI lineage: Eukaryota > Metazoa > Chordata > Chondrichthyes > Torpediniformes > Narcinidae > Narcine > Narcine bancroftii. The sequence goes on along the minus strand of NC_091476.1, from coordinate 18,177,677 downwards.
CTCAATAAGTCACACTGGCTTTATCTAATCCTTCAAATTCAACATCAATTTACAATTGTTAAATGGACCCCATTAAAAAAAACCCCAACCACCATCAAGTCCTTTACTATCCTCATTTCTAGCCACTTTGAAGTTCAACAGGTCACTTAGGTAACTGACCACATTTTGCTAAGTAATTCTGAAGGTGATTTCAAAAGTGATGCTACCAAAGGACACCCAGGTTGCTCAAAATTTGGACCATAAGTACATTGGAATTAGGCCACAACTACTCCAATCTAATTAATTTTGTGGAGCTTATTATGAACTCCATTACATGTGTTGTTTTAGTTTAATGGGGTTGTGGTTATAGCTGGATAATTCAGTAATTATAATGTAATTCACATCAATACCTTCTTAATTATTACACATTTTTTGTAATGTAATCTAATTACAAAGATAATTAATACATCTCTCCTTGATGGTTTGAATGAAGCATTTTACTTTGCTAAATAGACATAAGGGTCAAAGGTTTACCAGGGATTAGTTGGGCAATACTAAAGATACAAAATCTTTCTTTGTTATTCATCAACTAGAGAGGGAAAATGTTGCAGTGTTCTCTATAATGTTCAGTCTCAAAATGGCATCTATTTGGAACAGATGATGACAGATCAGGATGACTGGTAATGATGACTGCCAGCATTCACTCTCCAAGGAGTTACAATGAAGCAACAGAAGAAATATTTACCGATTCCTAGTCCTGTGGAATGGCAGCATATCAAGAGCTAGTTAGTTTAACTAAGGAGAAATACAAATAACTGACATAATTTAGTGATAAATAATGACAATCTAACCATTCTCCTCATACAGGCCCGAGAATCAACCATTATTATCTCTTTGATGAACAGATTGGGAAATATCATTAAAATGAAGTGTTGAGTGGCTTTCCATCTTCATTAAGCCTTAGAAGGATCATAAAATTATACATTCACAGTAATTTGCAAATCACCCACCAGCACATGAATATCATATTTAAAAAAATAATAGCCATTGATTTTGTAATCAACCTCAATTAGCACAAAGAATATTTGCAGATAAGTGAAAAGACAATCAAAAATCCTGGTATAAATGTATGAATTAAATTAACTTTTTGAACTGATTCCAGTTGCTGCCACAAACATCTCCAAGCCACCATCTCCTTCCCAATAGGTGAGGGTTTATTTGATTGTTCTCAGCCTTGTCGATGTATTTACAACTCAGGCAAATCTCCTTCTTTCTCTCACTTTGTACCAAATTCCTGAACCTAGTAAACAGATCAACCAAATATTTACTCCTTGTATGCAAACCCATTGACACACCACCTCTATTGGCTGATGTACAGTAGCTCCAGGTCCTCGAGTTCAAGTTCGAGTTTATTGCCATCTGATCGTCCATATACATATACAACTCGGCATGGTTGGTGCCAGCTGGGTTTCGAGTCTGTAAGGAGTTGGTATGTTCTCCCCGAGCCTGCATGGGTTTTCTTCAGGAGCTCCAGCTTCCTCCCACCATTCAAAATGTACCGAGGGTGTCGGTTAATGAAGTGCAAATTTGGCGGCACAGACTCATGGGCCGAAATGGCCTATTACCGTGGTGTATGTCTAAATTTAAATTTAACCCAATGATACAGAGCATCTCCAGACCATAGTGCACACACACACAATACACCCTACAGATAAATGTCAATCCAAAATAAATATAGTATGCATAAAAATAATTTATGGGTTTCCAAAATTGGTTCATTGTTCTTCCTGACTGTTGGAGGAAGGTGTTCCCCAGCCTGGCAGTCCTGGTTTCTATACTCCTGTAAATCTTTCTTGAAGTTAGTGCCTCATAGATCCTGGAGACCAGATGGTAAAGGTCCTCAATGATTCTCCAGCAGCCAAGACTGATCATTTCCATCCTTGGGTTTAAATATTTATCCACATGCCCACTTCCCTCTCTCTGTCATTTCTTCTAAATTAAAAAGGATATTTTATGTCCAGGTGCCACAAGATTCATACCACCAGGTTCAGGAACAGTTGCTATCCCCTCCACAATCACACTCCTAAATAAACTCAATCAGAGACTCATTTAAGGACTCTTACTTTTCCCCTTATTTATTAATGAATATTTTTCTGTATTGCATTTCTTTCTTGGTTTACATTTATTTCTTTTGTTTATGCATCTTTGCTTGAGTACAGCATTGTACACTATCAATAAGTAGAAATTCTGCCTGGCCTGCAGGAAAAAGAATGTGATGTCATGTATGAACACTGACAATAAATTTGAACTTTGAACCATCCTCAAAATGCATTTTATCCAAATACTTTTTTAAAAATTTTGACCCATGAGTCTATGCCGCCCAATTTACACACAATTAACCTATGCCCCCATTAGGTTTTGAACAGTGGGAGGAAACCATAACCCCTGGGGAAAGGCCACGCAAACACGGGGAGAACGTACAAACTCCTTACAGACAGCATGGGATTCGAAACCCAGTCCGGTCCCGATCGCTGGCGCTGTAAATGCGCTGCACTAACCGCTACGCCAACTGTGCCTTGCAGCTTCCCCTGGACCATTGTTTCTCTGGGCAGTTGAATCCACTTCCTGAAATTTTTCACCTCTCTTCCTTTTAAACCACCCATCACCCTTTGACCCTCTGATCCCTGTAACACGACCTTGCTCAATCATTAAGCAGGGGGTTTGATCCATTTCCCTTCATGGATGTGGTCTAATGCACTTGAATTCCTCTAGCAATGTTGGGGTTTTTTTGCTCCAGATTCCAACATTTACCCCCTAACCAAAGTCAAAGATCTTTCTTTGGATATGTGTGAACCTTGATATCTAATTACACTCTTGTATGGGACCTTGGGACATAATACAACAGAAATGTAAGTCATTATTGACTGCCGTCAAAATTATTCTGACAAGGTGACAGCTCTGGAATGATTTCATATTTCATATAATCAAACAGCGAAGATAAACTTAGTAAAGTTGGCCAGGCAGGGGATAAATGAAAGGTTTATCATATATTCAAAAGGGGAAGATTCCACTTCATTTGATATCATTGACTGATAACATTGTTCCTTTGCCCTGAGGACTGAAAACAACTTTTTCTTTCACTTTCTAATTCCCTACAATGAGCAATTTCCCTCTCTCCAATTGAGTGCTGGGATTTTAATCAGTTAATAGAGATAAAACAAGATTCCTCTCCGAGAGACAATTATCTCCACAGAAACCTTTCATGAATCTTTCATGATATATTAATGTTTACAGAGAATCTGGTGGAAAAATGTCCCTGTTTTATCATGGTAATTTGATCTCTGGGAAAACATCTCTGGACAGGGGCCACATTCCTGCAATATTAGATATAATTATATTTTAATTGTTCAATAAAATCCAGCATGTCTGATGATAATATTTTAATCAGTCTGCTAGTGCCTAATTTAAAGTAGAAGTGTCACCATCAAAGAACAGGAGGTATTTTGTGCTGACTATTGGACAGCCGCACAAAAGTCACAGTGCTTCATTGGTTTCTGAAACTGGTAGTACTTTATATTGAGAGGAAAGCTAATCTATCGATTCACCTTTCCTTTATCTCTTCTAACTAGCTGCAGCTGCACTGAGAATCTCCTAAAATCAATGATCCCAGCACTCTCTGCCCATCTTCAATAATCCAAAGGAGTCCATGCACCCCTTTTTACCAAAACTGAAAGCATCTATTTTGCAAACATTGCTGCATCTTCCATTCCCTTTGGCTTCTAAACGAAACAACATTCTTGGATACCCAAAACAACACATTTGCTATTGCGATACTTAAAAATTTTTCTTGATATTTGTCCAATTTCAATTTTATATCCTTTTCATAGATATCCCCAATAAAAATATTCTTGGATCCCTTGGTATAATTTATCTTCATAATTTGTCCTAATACTAAACTCAATTCATTCTAAAACCTTTCCACTTTTTCACAAGGCCACTCTGAATGCAAAGAAGTCCCTATTTCTTTCTCACATCGAAAACACTTATTTGAATAATTAGGATTGTCCATTTAACATTTGGAGTATAATACAATTGATGAAGAAAATGATATTGAACCATTTGATATCTAACATTTACTGTATTCATAACATAATTTTGACCAAATCTCCTCCTGAATTTGTATATTTAAATCTTTCTCCCATCACATTTTTGATTTATATAAATCTTTTTTATTTGTAGTCTCTTGTAATTTTATATACATATTAGTAATAAATTTCTTAATAACAAATGTGTCTGTTATTATATCTTCGAATTGACTTTGTTTAGGGAGTCTCAAATCTGCTCCCAGTCTCTTTTTTAAATACATTTTTAATTGATAATATGCAAAAATTGTATTATTATGTATATTCTATTTATCTTTTAATTGATCAAAAGTTAAGAAAAAAGATCCTAAAAAACAATGTTATTCTCTGTAAACCTTTACTAAACCAATTATCAAATAAAGAATTATTCAAAATAAAAGGAAGAGGTGGATTTTGTTTTAATAACATATTTGGTCATTGATAATTTTTAATTCCTCTCTCAATATGAATTCTATTTCATATTTTTAATACGTATTTCAATACAGAAAAATCTTTAGTTCCTTTAAACAACTCACTATTCCATTTATACAAAATTAACTCCGGAATAGTTTCACCAATTTTATTCATTTCTATTTGAATCCAAGCTGGTTTTTCACCCCATAGATAACAGGAGGACAAAAACCTAATTGAGCTGGTTTAAAAATAATTCTTAAAATTTGGTAGTCTTAATCCATCCACCCTGATCAAATTTCCACATTATTTTTTCTCAACCAATTCTTGACATCTTAGCTTTCCAAAAAAATTCACATATTATTCTATTCAAATTTCAAAAGAAAAATTTTGGTACTTGAATGGGCAATGATTGAAACAAATATTGTATTCTTGGGAAAATATTCATTTTAATACAATTCACTCATCCTATTAACGTTATTGGTAAATCTTTCTATCTTTTCAAATCTTCTTCCTTTTTTTTAACAATGGCAAATAATTTAGCTCAAAAAAATTACTTATATTTCTACTAATTTTAATTCCTAAATATTTCATTGGTTCATTTTGCCATTTAAATTTTGTCAATCTTTTACATTAAGAGTAATCCATATCCACTATAGGCATTCTTCTTCTTTGGCTTGGCTTCGCGGACGAAGATTTATGGAGGGGGTAAAAAAGTCCACGTCAGCTGCAGGCTCGTTTGTGGCTGACCAGTCCGATGCGGGACAGGCAGACACGATTGCAGCGGTTGCAAGGGAAAATTGGTTGGTTGGGGTTGGGTGTTGGGTTTTTCCTCCTTTGCCTTTTGTCAGTGAGGTGGGCTCTGCGGTCTTCTTCAAAGGAGGCTGCTGCCCGCCAAACTGTGAGGCGCCAAGATGCACGGTTTGAGGCGTTATCAGCCCACTGGCGGTGGTCAATGTGGCAGGCACCAAGAGATTTCTTTAGGCAGTCCTTGTACCTTTTCTTTGATGCACCTCTGTCACGGTGGCCAGTGGAGAGCTCGCCATATAATACGATCTTGGGAAGGCGATGGTCCTCCATTCTGGAGACGTGACCCATCCAGCGCAGCTGGATCTTCAGCAGCGTGGACTCGATGCTGTCGACCTCTGCCATCTTGAGTACCTCGACGTTAGGGGTGTGAGCGCTCCAATGGATGTTGAGGATGGAGCGGAGACAACGCTGGTGGAAGCGTTCTAGGAGCCGTAGGTGGTGCCGGTAGAGGACCCATGATTCGGAGCCGAACAGGAGTGTGGGTATGACAACGGCTCTGTATACGCTTATCTTTGTGAGGTTTTTCAGTTGGTTGTTTTTCCAGACTCTTTTGTGTAGTCTTCCAAAGGCGCTATTTGCCTTGGCGAGTCTGTTGTCTATCTCATTGTCGATCCTTGCATCTGATGAAATGGTGCAGCCGAGATAGGTAAACTGGTTGACCGTTTTGAGTTTTGTGTGCCCGATGGAGATGTGGGGGGGCTGGTAGTCATGGTGGGGAGCTGGCTGATGGAGGACCTCAGTTTTCTTCAGGCTGACTTCCAGGCCAAACATTTTGGCAGTTTCCGCAAAGCAGGACGTCAAGCGCATATAATGCACTATAGGCATTACTTCACTTTTATCAACATTAACTTTGTAACCCAATACTAACCCATACTCTTTTAATCTCTCATTCACTTAAAGATATTTCTGGTCTCGTTAAATATACTATAACATCATCAGCAAATAGACTAATTTTATGTTCTTTATTACCTACTTCAAATCCTTTAATTTCATTATCAGTTCTAATTATTTCTGCCAATGGTTAAATTGCTAATGCAAACAAAAAAGGTGATACAGGACAACCTTGTCTAGAAGACCTTTCAAGCAAAATGGATCATGAGATTTGTTTATTCATAATCACTTTTGCTTTTGGTTGATCATACAATGACTTTATCCAATCTATAAAAGTATTTGGAATCCCAAAAGCATTAAGTGTCTGGGTCTATATCTAATGCCCCAGCTACCGCTGGAATATTCCTATTTTGTGCTATATTTATCAAACTTAAAAATGTAACTATGTTATCTGTTGCTTTTCTATTTTAATAAAACCAGTTTGATCTAAGTTTATTAATTTTGGGAAAAATTCAACTAACCTATTAGCTAACAATTTTGATACAATTTTATAGTCTGTATTCAATAATGATATAGGTCTATATGAAGAAGGCTGTAAACGATCTTTCCTTTTCTTTGGAATTACAGTTATTAATGATGTTTCAAAAGATTCAGGTAAATTATGAACATCTTTCATTTGACCTGATACCACCATCAATACAGGTATTAATAACTCCTTAAACTATTTATAAAATACTGGTGAGAAATGGTCTTTACCTGGTGCCTTATTATTCTGTATAGACTTTAGAGTCTCATAAACTTCTTTTTCTGAAAATTTTCCCAACAGTCTTAACTTTTCATCCTCCTTTAACTTGTCTCGAATGATCTCTTATTTTATTATCATCTCTCATCAATTCAGAATAATAAAGTTTAGCATAAAAGTCTTTAAAATTATCATTTATTTTCTGCATTTTGTAAGTTATCTGTCCTGATAATTTCTTTGTTGCAATTATTGTTCTAGAAATCTGTTCCGCTTTTAATTCCCATGCTAAAACATTACGAGTCCTTTCACTAAACTCATAATATTTTTGTCGTGTTCTCATTATATCTCTCTGCACTCTATAAGTTTGCACCGCATTAAGTCTTAATTACTTGAACTCTAACAATTTTCTCTTCTCCTGATCTTTATGTACTTGAATTTCCTTCTCCAATTTCATTATTTCTTTATCTAATTGAGTTACTTCTTTCATATATTCTTTCTTTATTTTTGAAGTATCTTATTATTTGACCTCTCAAATATCCCTTCATGGAATCCCATAATACAAACTTATTTGCAACTGAATCTTTATTAGTATCTAGAAAAATTTTTATCTGTTGCCTCATAAAATCACAAAATTCCCTTTTCTTCAACAAAATAGTATTTAACCTCCATCCATAACCTACCTTTTGTTCTTCTTCCAATGAAACAGACAAAATTAAAGGTGAATGATCTGGTAAAACTCGCACTTGATATTCCACTCCTTGTATTCTATATTGAAATTGTGCAGAAATTAGAATCATATCTAGCTGAGAATATGTTTTAAATCGAAAAGAATAAAAAGAATAAGCTCTTTCACTTGGGTGGATTTTTCTCCATATATTCACTAAATCTATATCTTTCATCAAATCTGTTACCATTTTTGCTACCTTATTTTTCACCATTCTATCTCCTGATCTATCTAATTTAGGGTCTAAAGCAAAATTAAAATCTCCTCCCAATATAACTTTTCCCTTGGTATTTGATAAATTCATGAAGGCATCTTGCATAAATTTGCCATCATACACATTGGTGTATGTACATTCATTAAGGTCCATTGTTCTGAATAAATCTGACAACTCTCCATAACATATCTTCCTGCTACATCAATACTAATATCCAATATTTTAACTGGTAAATTTTTAATAATTAATATTACTGAACCTCTAGCTTTAGAATTAAAAGATGATGCTATTACTGTTCCTACCCAATTTCTTTTTAATTTTTGATGTTCCATTTCCATCAAATGTGTTTCCTGTAAAAAAGCTATGTCTTTTTTAATTTTTTTCATATAAACTAATAATTTGTTATTATTTAATTCTGAATCCTATTAATGTTAATACTAATAAAATTCAATTTATCAGCCATCTTAACTTACATAAAATCCAATAACCATCTAATTTTCCATTTCCACTCTTCCCACATCAAAATACTAACTAAATATTTCATAATTACAATTTAGGTGTATTAAAGAGAAAAAAGAAAGGAAACAAAAAGAACAAAAACCCTACCTCTCCCCCCCCCCCCCCAGGCATACATTATTAAGTGTATTTTTACACCCTTGATCAAAAGGAGTTGTGATCAAAACCACACCTGGGCTCATACTCTCATCTAACTCCCCCAAAATTATACTATCTCTGATGCCTCAAATCTACTCAAACTTACAATGATCAATTCTTTTTTTATATACAGATAAAAACTGTCCTCCCCTAATATTCTCTTACCTCCTAAACTATATCATTTCATTATACATCCTCAAATGCAATCTTTCCATTTCCTCTCTCTCTTCAAATATCCCCCAGTTCTCGTCTCATTTTCTCAGGCAACGAATCTGCAAATATTTTTGCTTCATTGGGTTCCATTAAAATTCTTAACACTGCTGGCACCTTAAAACAAAAGTGTAACCTTTTTCCCATAGCACATTTTTAACAGCATTAAACTCTTTTCTTTTTTTTCAACAAATCAAAACTTATATCAAGGTAAAATAAAATCTTATTATCATTATAAATCAATAGCGATTGCCTCTCCTTCGCTTGCTTTGCAGCCAGCTCCAAAATCTTCTCCCTCACTTCATAATGAAGCAACTTGACCAGAATCGAACGTGGCTTAAATTGCCTCCATTTTATTTGTGCTCTGCAATGTTCAAGGTCTCCCCAGCTCCAGGCCTATCACCACGGGCACCTGCCTTCTGGAGAGCTCTAGGATCATTCTTTGAGGTTGGCTTCTTCTTTATCAGCTTCTTTTTCTTGTTCATGTTCTTGAAAAATAACAATTAGTTTATCTTTCTTAGGTGGCATTGTTTATTGTTCTGAAGGCCTTCCGATAGCTTCATCTTCTATTTTCTTGCAGTCAGTTCAGGCTTCTTAACTCTTTTTTATGTATTTTTTTTCGGAGAGTGTAGAGAATTCAAGTCTAGCCGCATGTCATCAAGTGGCACACCCCACCCCCCCCCCCCCCCAAGACCTTTAAGATTTCATCTTTCTTTTTCTGCAGCCATGTCAAAACTGCACACTTTCATCCAAATCTGATCCTTTACAGCAGTGGTTTTCAAACTGCCCCCCTAAACCACATTCCATCTTAAGCAATCCCTACTCCATAGGTGCTCTGTGATTAGTAAGGGATTGCTAAAGGTGGTATGTGAGTGAGAAGGGAAGGTTGAGAACCACTGCTCTAGTTCCAATTGTTACTGAAATATTTTGCTTAGAAAAATTGTCATTGTCCCATTTCCTTTGGAGTTATGAAACCATGCACATAACGAGTTAATTAGGTACGATTAAAATAGTAACTTTCAAACCTTTTCTTACCACTCACATACCACAAGCAATTCCTCACTAATCACAGAGTACCTATGGCATAGGGATTGTTTAAGTAGAATGTGAGTTTCGGGGGGCAGTTTGAAAACCACTACTTTATAGCCTAAGCTCTGAGATACCTCCTCAAACTTTTCTGCTTCTCCAGTTTTTAAATTCTTTCCTCTCCATCAAATATTTAATCTAATTTCTCAACACCTCTTTGGTTCAATGACAGCTATCTGATTATGTGCCTATACAGCAGTTTGGAATTCCCTACATTAAAGGCAATGCGCTAGAAATTCCACGTCATTTCTATGCACTAAAAATGTGACTTGAAGAGCAAAATCAATTACAAAATCTGATTGGTTTCAGTGCAGGCAATGAAAAATTTAATTTTTGGCTCTGAGCCTGTGAGATGTCTACATACAGAAGCCTCAGGCCACAGGGCAGTGAGGCACATGTGACATTGTTGCTGTGAGACTGCTGCAGGAAAATGCACTGTGTGGACCTCACCCAGAAAAGTGCAAGTTAACCAGAAACCAATTATTTATTTGAATGTAAGCTAGACGGCCAATCCCTTCCTAAGTTACTGCTGAGAGCTCTTCCTGAGAATCTTCACCCATTGAATAGATTCTTTTTTTCTGCTAGATGGGAAGTATCTGTTGATTCCCATATTCTGTTAGTATTTTATTGTTTCTTCACTTCTATCCCCATTTGTAAACTCCCTGAAATCTTCTGATGACTAAGACACATCTTGTAATCCTTAAATCCATTCACACGAGACTGCAGACCATTCACCCTTGCTGGCCTCTGAGCCAGTGCTATTATTCCTCTTGGCACCTATACCTCTTTTCTGATGGCAGCAGCGAGAACAGAGCTTTTTCTGGGTGGTGTGAATCCTTGATGATTGTTTCTGCTCTCCGATGGCAGTATTCCCTATAGATGTTCTTGATAGTGGGGAGGGTTTTGTCTGTGATGACCTGGAGCACTTTACACTCAGGGATATTGGTGTCCACATACAAGAATGTGATGCAGCCAGTCAACACACTTTGCTCCACTCTTCTGTAGAAATTTGCCAGGGTTTCTGGTGTCATATCAAACCTTTGCAAACTCCTGAGGAAGTAGAGGTGTTGACATGCTTTCTTTATGATGCCATTAATGTGTTGGGTCCAGGAAAAATTCTCCGAGATAGTGACTCACAAGAACTTAAATTTGCTTACTCTCTCCACCACTGATTCCCTAATGATCACTGGATCGCATAGCTTTGGTTTTCCCTTCCTGAAGACAATAATCAGCTCCTTGGTTTTGGTGACATTGAGTACAATGCTGTTGTTGGTGTACCATTCAGCCAAGTTTTCAATCTCCCTCCTGTATGCTGACTCATTACCTTTCTTTATACAACCAACTACCACGATATTGTCAGCAAATTTGTAGATGGTTTTGGGCTGTACCGAGCCACACAATCGTAGGTGTAAAGTGAGTAGAGCAGGGGGCTAAGAACACAGCCTTGTGGTGCTCTGGTACTGATGGAGATTGTGGAGGAGATGTTCTTACCAATCCTCACTGATTATGATCTGGAGGAGAGGAAACCCATGATCTAATTACACAGTGTGGTGTTTAGTTCCAGATCTTGGAGTTTGCTGATCAGTTTTTAGGGGATGATAGCGTTAAAAATGTTGAACTGTAGTCAATAAAGAGCATCCAGATGAATGCATCTTTGTTGTCCAGGTGTTGCAGGGCTTTGTGTAGAGTCAGCGAGATGGCATCCACCGTAGCTATGATAGGCAAACTGGAACATATCCGTGTCGCTGTTCAGACAGGAGCTGATATGGTTCAACGCCAGCCTTTCAAAACACTTTATCACCATTGATGTAAGTGCTACTGGTCGATAATCATTAAAAGGTGACTCTTTGAAACAAACTGGGTGATGTGCCCCTACTGGACGGAACTGTGCATGACAATAAACTCTGAATCATTATTAACAAATGTTTGTGGCCTAGCTCAAGGAAAGAGAGGAAGTAAAAGAGCAGTTTCTACATCTCTTGGGATTGCTTTGGGAAAAAAGGGCTTTCATGGAAATGATTAAGAGATGTTAAGAATATTGCCGAAGGATCATGTCATTTAGTTGTAAATAGGAAAATGAATAAATGATGATTTTCACGTGCATTGACTGTTTGAAACCTATGTCTACGATTTGAATGAGGAGACCATGTGAATGATATCCAATGATCAAATGATGCAAAGCTGAGTGGTGGCAAGTACAAGAAGGTAGATGCAAGAGGATGGAGATAGATAAAGTACATCAGTGAGGATGTTGCTGCTAGAAACACAAAGGGCATAATATTTTTGAAATAGTAATAGATTGAAAAATATAGATATTCAAAAAGACCTGGGTGCCCTTGTGTGCAAATTATTTGAAAGTTAACATGCAGATACAGCAAGCAATGAGGATAAAAAAAACACATATTTTTGGCTTTCTTTGCAAGAGGACTTGATTACAAGAGGAGAGTATTATAGGACGCTTGTGAGACAACACCTGTAATGTTGTCTCCAGGTCTAGACCCTGAATCGAGGAAGTAGTACACAAATTATATAGGAAGTGAAACAAATGTTTACAGGTTGATTTATGTGATTTTAAGGAGGAAATATTTAATTTTTAAAAAATGTATAATTTTGTGACACAGCACGGTGGCAGACCTTTCCTGGCCATGAGGCTGTGCTACCACATTAAGAAGCCTTGGCTTGCATTTCCTTCGTTTTAGAAGAATGAGCGATGATCTCATTGGAATGCACAGAATTGTTACAGTGCAGACTAGCTGGAGTGTTCAGGAGGAGTATGGGGTGCACATCATCTCTAACTAAGAGCTTGGTCACTCAGGACTGAGAGGACAGGAAATGTTTTTTCTTAATTCTCTGAGTATATTTGACAGAGGTTTGCAAGAAATTTGATATTATGGTCATGGGGGAGGGGGGAGTATAAACTAGCAAAAAAAATCTGGTGCTGTAGTAAAAATTTAACCATGATATTGAATGGCAGAGCAGACAGGAAGGGTCAAATATCCTCCTCCTACTTCTCCGTTTTTTTATGTCAGCACCAAATCTAGGGAATTTCTTGACCACAAATCAAATAAAATAAACATCCTCGTTTGCAGCAGCCATCTCTTGTAACTATTCTTGTAAGTCCAATTTATCTGCATTCCAACAGTGTCCATCTTCTGCCTTTAAAAATTTTCAACGGTTGAACAGGATCAGAAAAATTGACAGAAATTAGTCAGGAACTACATCCTCGTCATTCTCACAGCAACGTGGTCATCTCAGAGACTGTGTGAAAACGTTGTGGTTGCAAGGAAAAGTAGCAATAAATGAACCCTGAAGATTCACTCCACTGACAAGTGCTCAGAATGATTAGATCAAAGGGAGACTGGAGAACTTCAGGCAGTTCCATTTGCTTGCTTGGCAGCAGCCCTTGATTAGACACAGAGTAGCTCATTTCAAAGTGAAATTATACCAAGGAGGTTTCACCATTGCAATGGCATTTTGTTCTTCAACCAGAAGCAAGCTTCACAGGCAACCTGATGATATATATAAAAATCAATGTTAAATCCATGTAAAAAAAATTACCAGGTAGTTGCAAAATTCAAACATCACAGCACCTTTGAACAGTTCTGTTCTACTAGAAGTTCTCAACAAAATTGATAGACAACTTCAAGCTGAACACAAGAATAATGTCAGATCTGCTGTATCACATAGGAAGTTGGAGAAACATTAAATCAACTTTTATTGAATTTAGCATGTTTAACCGTATAATGATGCTGAAGAAAACTGAGGTCCTCCGTCAGCCAGCTCCCCACCATGACTACCAGCCCCCCCCCCCCCCCCACATCTCCATCGGGCACACAGAACTCTCTCGGCTGCACCATTTCATTGGATGCAAGGATCGACAACGAGATAGAAAACAGACTCGCCAAGGCAAATAGCGCCTTTGGAAGACTACACAAAAGAGTCTGGAAAAACAACCACCTGTAGAAACACACAAAGATCAGCGTGTACAGAGTCGTTGTCATACCCACGCTCCTGTTCGGCTCCGAATCATGGGTCCTCTACCGGCATCACCTACGGCTCCTAGAACGCTTCCATCAGCGCTGTCTCCACTCCATCCTCAACATTCATTGGAGTGACTTCATCACCAACATTGAAGTACTCGAGGTGGCAGAGTCCGCAAGCATCGAATCCACGCTGCTGAAGACCCAACTGCGATGGGTGGGTCACGTCTCCAGAATGGAGGACCATCGCCTTCCCAAGATCGTGCTCTATGGTGAGCTCTCCACTGGCCACCGAGACAGAGGTGCACCAAAGAAGAGGTACAAGGACTGCTTAAAGAAATCTCTTGGTGCCTGCCACATTGACCTCCGCCAGTGGGCCGATATCGCCTCCAACCGTGCATCTTGCCGCCTCACAATGCGGCGGGCAGCAACCTCCTTTGAAGAAGATCGCAGATCCCACCTCACTGACAAAAGACAAAGGAGGAAAAACCCAACACCCAACCCCAACCAACCAATTTTCCCTTCCAACTGCTGCAACCATGCCTGCCTGTCCCGCATCGGACTTGTCATTCACCAACAAGCCTGCAGCAGATGTGGACATTACCCCTCCATAAATCTTCATCCGCGAAGCCAAGCCAAAGAAGAAGAAAAGATGCTGACACAATTGCATTAGTTCAACTGAACTAAAAATATTTTGCCGCAGATTTTCATTGGTACTCAGCATCTGATGCTTCAAGTGTCAGTATCCAACAATAGTTGGCCAACATTGATGGACTCCAGTTGCCCTGATACCATTTTTCCATGGTCGCAATGCCCTGGTGGAACTTTTCACCATGTTCTTCACTGACTGCGCCAAGATCAGCAGGGAAGACGTGCAAATGTTAATTTTCAATGGCAAGTTGCATTTCATGGCTTTGTCTGCTTGAAGCATATTCTCAATCAGCTGGATATATATGTGAGCTGCTTTTATCGCCTGTCTGCATCTATCCTGACCAAACAAAACCCGGCCTAAGACAACATTGGCACAGCACCTGCACTGTCCAAAAGAGCTTGCTTTGTGGGCAATGTACTATTTAGACTTAAAATATGACAGGAAATCACAAAAATAGGTGAGATCTGAAAGACAGTACATGATAGGAATTTTTTACAGTGATTTTTTTTGTGATCAGCAGCCCAAAATCCATAAAATACACCCAAAAGTGTTTAGGAAGCCAAATGTTTGCATCTTATTAAATGGATTGAACAAGAAATAAATACATAAATTAAGCTACTCTGATCCTATTGTTTTGCTTTCTAATCCTCTTTTTTCTTCCCTGATGTCTCACATATCTATTTTTATGCACAGTTGATTTTGTAATCTTAAAGATATTTTTACACTTACAAGGTGAATGTGTCACATCTGCACAGTGAAAGATACGTTGGACATTATCAGTTTAAAGATTCCCTGCATTAAGGACAGCTTAAATTTGCTTGCGTCATCAACAATTTTTCGCTTGAATATCGTACAGGTTATATACATATCAAATTAAATCTGGTTGATGAGGTTTCTTAGCCTCCTCGTAGATTGTCATAAGCACAAATTACTTAATTCTAAATATGTGCTTTAGCTCACTTACTCCCACAAGGTATTATGAATAGAAGCAGGAAAACTTTCCAAATTGCTATTCCGCTGTTACGAAACTTTGATTTTTGGGCAATACATCATTTTACTTGATGACATCAAAAGAAGAAAAACTTGAATGCCTGCAATTAAAGATGATTCTCTCTTCCACTTTGGTACATCACAAACTATTACTACCTCACCTTCTTTGCATTAGATTTTAACCTTAACACTGAAACTTTTTTTTGCCTCATTGTTGTTGCAAACTCTACAGAAGATGCCTGACTATCTGACTATCTTCAATGCTTTCTGCTTTTATTTCATATTTCTCACATCATCTGATGTGATCAGTCGAAACCAGATATGTATGTATTTGAATTTTATGTTGCTCAGATGACCCCTTGACAATCTTCCCAGCAAATTCTATTCCATAGACTACATCTCCCATATCTTACATAAAATAAAATAACATTGTACTTTACTTCAAACTACTTAACCATCAAGTTTAATGAAGCCACAGTAGAAGTCTGAAAATCTGGACTGCTTTCAAGATTCACGGGCAGTACTTTTAAATTTCAAATTTAAGGAGGAATAAAGCTGCTCGGCTTGTGGATGGAACATTTGTCGCTTCGAGGGCATCTGCTTGCACTATCTGACACTTCTTTTGCTTCCTTTGAATACTTTTGTATATCACCTTGTTCCCAACTTAGTAATTTCTTTGTGATAAGATTTCTCTGCACCATGTGTGCAAGCATGATGACTTGAAGACTGAAACTATGGTTCTGTTCTACAAATTTACTAACTGTTCCATGGATTATTCTGCAGCAGCCTTTTTTATATCAATTATAGACTCCCCATTTGAACAGTATAGTCCACACCACGTTCTTGTTTCTTAATTATTTCAAGATTGTGACTCTATCTCCAGTTGTAAGTGCATAGGCTAAAAATCGTTGTGCATCTGTGGCACTTACGCATGCACGCTCATGCAAAAAAGCCCGCTAAATTTGAAAAGTTTGAGAGTTTTCGGAAAGTCTGATTCTCCAATGGCCAGATTTCTGGCATTCATATTTTTGGACTTCTCCTGTAGTCAGAAATAGTTGAAGATTTTAGAGGTGAAATTAGTATTGAGCAGTTGTCCATAATGGTGATAATTAATTGGCAGCTCACTTGAATTTCTTTGTACTGGAGAACAAGTTAATGTTGATAGAACTAGAATAAAAAGGCCAGTGAAGGATGGCACCACTCCTGTGTTGGCTCCCTACAAAAAGACAGCCTGCAGAGGCAATTTCTCTCAAAGATTACGGTGTGAAAATATATTCTACATTATAAAAACAAATATGAATAAAATTATACTCAACAGAAAAGAGGACAAGAAAAAAAATCCAGATCCAACAATAAAATCTAAACATCTCCAAAGCTGTTTATCTATTTGCTTCTTTATTCCAGTTAAAAGAGAAGAATTGTTGAGCTATCAAAGGAATTTTCTTGTGAATTTTTTTGATGTCATGTCATGTTCCCCAGTTATATCCAGTGACCAGTGACCATCTTTTATGAGTGATGAGCTGTGGCGGTACTTGTTGGCCAGAGGCATCGCCACGAGCAGGACCACAAGTGGAGAGTGGAGATGGAGAATGCTACGGTTTGGAAGGCAGTCCTTCTAATACTGTGCTCTAAGGGTCTCTCAGTCACCTGGAGGCACTCCACTCCATCAGGTCCCTGCTATGTATGGCCATAAATGCCACACTGCATAAACATATGTTTTCCTTTCCCGGGAAATCTGCAACTGGGACCACACTAAAGATGAGGCTGACATCCCCCAGGG
This sequence comes from Narcine bancroftii, assembly GCF_036971445.1. Classification (NCBI taxonomy): domain Eukaryota; kingdom Metazoa; phylum Chordata; class Chondrichthyes; order Torpediniformes; family Narcinidae; genus Narcine; species Narcine bancroftii. The sequence continues at coordinate 18,160,493 of NC_091476.1, read as the reverse complement.
CCTATCCTACTCCAGAAGCATGTGAGGAGACATAAGTCTGACCCGCTGATTGAAAGGTCCACCTCCTCCATGCCAACATCCAATATGCCTACATGGCATACCGGATGGACACAAAGACACCATCTCTGTCAAAGACTTGGTTCCCTCTGGGGCCCTGGAGACCACGGCTGTTCCCACCACACTTTCCTCACCCATGGTACCCTGCCTCTGTCATGAGAGAGGTTACCCTAGACTCTTTGGTGCCTACCCACCAGCAGAATACTGATGAGTATGTACAGGCGCTGGAGACCATCCAGGACACCACCGTGGCACAATCACTGCTAAGATGGTCCCAGTGAATGACCAGACCACCTAAAAGACTGAACTTGTGACTGAATTGTAACCTTGTAAATCCCCCTTCACCCCAATGGACTCATTTTTAAAAACATGGGGTGACTGTGATAAACCATTGTTACGTATAATTGTCTGGTTGGGCACACCTTTTGGCTGGTTGTATCTTTGGCCCCTTCCCACAGGCTCCTGTATAAAGGTGACTGTTCCACAGCCCCCTGCAGTTCAGTGCAGGACAACTGAACAGTAGGGATGTGCTTGTGTTCTTAAGTGAATAAAAGCCTACTATAGTCTCTACCATAGTCTTTCGAGTAATTGATGGTGCATTACCTCTCTTACTCCACCATTTCTTACTTGCCAAAATAATATTGCATTTAATAATAAAGCTGGAGAGTGCAACAGGACTTCTATAAAGTACCTATGGCTCTGTCCAAATACTGCTTCACCATTGTGAGTAATTATTGCATACACCTCACTGTCCACTTCAGTGGTTCTCAACCTTTTTCTTTGCACTCACATACCACTTTAAGTAATCCTTATGCCATAGGTGCTCTGTGATTAGTAAGGGTTTGCTTAAGATGGGATGTGAGTGGGAAGGGAAGGTTGAGAATCACTGCTCTAGACCCAATTGTGACTGAAATATTTTGCTTGAGAAAAATTGTTAATGGCCAATTTCCTTTGGAGTTATGAAACCATGCACATAGTGAGTCAATTGGGTACGATTAAAATAGTGGTTTTCAACCTTTTTCTTTCCACCCACATACCACCTTAAGCAATCCCTTACTAATCACAGAGCACCTATGGCAGGATTACTGTGAGTGGAAAGAAAAAGATTGAGAACCATTGGTCTACTTGCTTCACCTTGTTTATAAAAGTATGATTATCCGAGAATAAAATCAAAGTCACATTTAAAAAGTCTGTATGCTTTCACAGGACTCATAATTCTCTGAATGTCCTAGGTCACCTCTGTGGATGTTTCATGGGCAAGCTGATCAGACGGTACACTTACTAGCAGAACATCAGGCAATCATTTGATCATTCATCTCCAAAGTTCATGGATTTATACAGGGAAGTTAAGGTTGCTGACAGAAGGCCAAACAGTAAATTATGTAGAACAACACTAAGATAGAGGACCAGCAAAATTAATCTTGTTGCTGTTATCTTGGATTTACTTGCAGGGTTCTGTAACAGCAGGAAGAATTAGACTGGCTAGAAATTGTATTATTCAAGGAAACAAATGAGTAAAGGCATGTAAACATATTATGGAGAAATGTCATATAGATATGCTAATTCATCTGTGACAAATGGCATGTGCCTTCTTCAGGTCTTCATTATCCACACCCTGTGGTCAAGCGCAATTGTAGAGAACAGCACACAGCGATGCTGTTATGAGGTCAGAACCCTAATTCCACTCTAGTATATATTTAACTGAAGGGTTTTCTTCTTTATTTAATAAATCTGTAACGTATAATTAGTGAACACATCTTTTCAATCCGCTATCGTACATCACAGCTTTCAAAACATGTTTTTGCAGGCCTGATACCTGATAGTTTTAAATTGCAGTGCCAGCCAGAACCATAAAAAAGCATCATTGTCCCTTTCATCTGCCTCTTAATTCATGCTGATTAGAAGACTGCAGCCATCGCGTCAGATTTGAGTAATTGCCTAAGTTAAAAAAAATCACAGGACAATTGTTGTAATTAATCATGTGAGGTGAGGCCTTTCTGATATCTGCTTCCTGTGAACTTTAGAATACCATGCTCATTAGAGGTAGAATTTTTTTTAAAAAAAGAAATGAGAGAGAATGGGGATGAGGAGGGGATAGGGGAAATGAAGACAAGGAGAAGACGTGGGGGGGGGGCTGGGGTGGAAGGGAGAAGAGTATCCATTAGCATCTTCAATTATTACCTTTTTTTCAAATATTTTCATTCTCTAAGTTCTGACTTACAACTTGCTTTTCTCTCTAACCAATGAAAACAACATCTTGTCATCCATTTACTGATCCTCAGTTTGACAATATTCTGGCCTTAGATCAAATGGACAATTTAGATGTCTTTCAATAAAAGTTTCTAACATTGTAAATATTGTATCCCAAATCTATTTTATCCTCTTGCTAATGTGCTCTTTGTTGTAGATGCAGAACCACCTCTATTTTAAAGTCAGAGATTGTGTCTCCCACAAGAGATTGTCACAGCACAAGGATAACCATCAGTGCAGTATGGAAGGCTTGCCTGCCTTCTTTCATGTGAAACGTTATACTGACACTGTGCATAATCTCCCAAGGGGATGTTGAAGATTCAATGAAGAGAGGGGAGTTATGCCTGGAGATTTGGTCAATAGTTGTACCTTCTTCAGCGTTACTGAAAGAGGTGAATCTGTCATCAGTGCGCCTTAATGTGAAATCTTGTTGTTTACCAATTATTTGCTGCATTTCCTGCAGATAATAGCATCATCATTCAAAAGAGCCTAATTGACTGTAAAGACCTTTGAGATAATCACAAAAAATATATGCAGAGAAATACTGTGGGCATAAAATTCTTTTGTTTCTTTGCTAGTTTTTTTAATGCGATCAAGCAAATATACAAGCAAACTATTGCCATCATCCCCATCTGACAATGTCTCACCAATTTATTACTCACTCCTCCACCACGCTCTTGTATTTCTTTCACATTCCCCTTGTTTTCAAATTTGATGACTTGGATGATTAAAACTGTTACTGGTTGTTTCATTGGTGAATCCATCCCACATTAAGACACAAAGGTCTGAACATCTCCAAACTAAAGAGAATATGCTTATGTGGCCAAGAAAAACAGACATCTGAGAATCATGGCATCCTTGACCAAACTGATCCCAAACACTTGTGGAAGTTTCAATCCACAATCTTGCTGGGCTGGACATAAGGGCAGGTTTGTGAGACTTACTAACCACCTTTGATCAATTATTGATTTTTAAAAATAAGCAGTGGTCCATGGATTCATTAACAATACCAAGGCAGATGGAATGGTGCTGTAGCTCCTCACTTGAAGGCTTGAATTGGTTCCCCCCTAAACTCATTATCCCTTGAAATTGATAGCAGTGGCTCTCCCACTTTACCTCTGATTGGGCAACTGAAGAGAACTTAATGGAAGATCATAGCCGGAGTATGACTGGCCATCCATCAGCAAGACATGGCACAATCTGTAATACAAGATGAGGTCTTCCAGTTCAGATCATCTGAAATATCCTCCTTCTTCCATAAATGTGGCTTTCCCTCTACTATCATCAACTCAGCCCTTACCCACAACTCCTCCTTTTCCTGTTCATCTGCCCTGAGATGCAACAACAATAGGATTCCCCTTGTCCTCAGCTACCACCATACCATCCTCCACAAGTTCCATCACCTACAACATGATTCCCCCACTAGTCTCTCTTCCCTTGTTCACCTTCCTTAGGGTCCGCTCCCTCCATGATTCCCTTGTCCACTCATCCTTTCCCACCAATTGTCCCCTTGGCACCTTCCCCCCTGGCTGCAGGAAGTCACACTTGCACCCACACCTCCTCCCTTCTCAGTGCCCCAAATAGCCCTTCCAAGAAAAGCAACACTTCACTTGTGAATCTGCAGGAGTCATCTACTGCATCCGGTGCTCCCATTACTACAATGCGTAATATTCCATCTGGGCACATCGACCTCTGGTTTCTGTTAATCCACTCCTCATTCTCCCTCACTTTCCCATTCCTCTCTCTTTCTTCCTCCAACTCTCCACCCCCTGTCCTTTCCATTCACAGATCTATCCCTCTCCCCCATTTGTTGGTGTGCCCTCCCTCCCTATTACCTTCTGCCTGTGGGTCTGTGCTCCTCCCCTGGCCCCTACCCATACCATTTTAATGAGGTTCCTCCCTACATCTTGCTCATACATTAATGAAAGGCTCAAGCCTGAAACATTGATTATGTATCTTTATCTTTGCTAAACAGTATAAAGTGCACAGTCTGACCTGCTGAGTTTCTCCAGCATTGTGTTTGTACTTGGCACAATAATTCTGTTTTGCTAATATGCAGTGAAGACAGAAGGAGTGATAACTCCGTCCTGGTAGACAGCAATGAAGCCTGTGAGATGATAACTCTGCCCTGCTTGTTAGCAGTGAAGGAAGTGAGAACCAGGGCCAGCTTACTCTAAGCAAGGGGATGAAGACTGATCTGACTCCACCTGAAGTAGAAGACCAATCTTGGAGAAGAACAGAGTCCAGGAGTCCAGTGAAGATGTCTGTGACCATCCCCAAGAGAGACTGGGACTCGGACATATTGTTAGAGCCTATGAAGTATTGCAAGATTAGCTGTGTGTGTGTGTGAGAGAATAAAGCTGTGTTTCCATCGGAATCCAACCAACAGCCCTTTTGTTTGTCTCGAAAGTACAAAGCATCTGGGTATTACACACTTTAGATATATTATCGAAATGCTCAGAAAGAGTAAGTGCCACATTTTCGACTCCTGTGCTTCAGCGGTATTGCCACCTTACAGGTGAAATTTCAACAGGTTATCTGGAGTTAAGCTTCAGGCCTCCTAAACTCCTGCTGCAACTGATTATCTTTCATACCACATAAATGTCCTCTGTTTAACAGTTTGCTACACATCTCTTATCACACCTCCCCATTTTTCCAACTTTACTACAATAATTTTATAGCTCCCAGGATCCCTCAGTGTCTACTGGAAGAGGAAGTTTTTTTTTTAATGAGATGGAAGTAAATTTCTCAAGGGCAGAAAAGCAGAAAAAATTAAGGTTACACCTGGGCAATTAAATCATTTTAATTATTCCCCCATTTGTTCAGCATCAGGAGCCTTTATCCTGGTGAACTTTGGGCTGTATATGCCATAATCTTTTAGTCATTTACTATCAGTTGACACTTAGAATCAACCAATCTTCTTATGAAATCAAAAATGTTTTCAAATATCGCCATTAAACTCTTTCGTATACACTCCAGTTGGAATTCTAAGTAACTGTTTCCTGTTAATTTCCATTACCTTTCCCTTGGCACCATTTCACAAAAGCTTTGTCTAATTGCACCATGGCATAGACTTCTAAAGGCCTTGGCTAATAATTTTAAAAGTGCAAAATTACAAAGGACCAAACTTAGAATACGCTCCAGTAACTTTAGTAATATTTTTTCTACAATGTAACAAAATGTCAAACTTATTTTTGGCAGAATAGCTGAATGAATGATGAAATGGGATTGTTTTTTAATGAATCTGTTCGCCTACAGTTTACAAGTACAGATCTAAATGTAAAGTGGTCTAAATCTGTCAGTTTGCTATTGAATAAACTGGCACCTGCCCATATTAATGTTACTATTTCATCATTTCAAATAAACTATTCCAATAGATATCTGCACAAGACAAGGGCTTCATGTCCCACATGTATTTTAATATCTATGTTTTTGAGGTTTCCAGTGAATAGTGTTCCATTTAAGTCGGAAATGATCCCTATAGACTTGTATTATTTGGAATATTATGCATAGAAGTGTTTATGCCTGCATAATAGTGTATGCATAATGAGGGAAATGAATCAGGACAAATGATGCATTCACCCCAAGAGTCACATGTCAATGTTAATGAACCATACCTCCGATGCAGTTTCACGTGAAAGAATACACAAAGTGGTGCAGGCGTGGGATGGAGCAGAAAATGCAAGTGTGTTGTTGTCTGAGTTTAAACGGTAATATGGTCACAACGGTTCCCATGTTTTGCTTAGTTCAATGCAGTCAATTTATGTCAAAGCAATTCATTGCCTGCGGCACTTTATGACATTTCTGAGAAAGTTAGCATGGTGCAATGTAAATCCAGCTATTTTTTGTTTTCTTGTACTTAACAGTAAAATGTGTATTTGATACTTTCATTACATTTCTTGTTCTCCAAACTGTTGACAATGAGGTAAACTAGGAACCACATGTTCTCCCATAGAAAATGAAAGAAAATTAAGGTGTTATCAATACCGTAATAATGAAGGCAGAAATGTTTCAGCATATTGGCAAAGTGGTGTCACAGTCTAATTTAACACACAGTTGATGTTCCATGGATAAAATTCAATATACATACTATAGAGCCTTAATGTCATGTTTCACTGTTACTTCTCCAAGGTCTCTCAGCTTGTTTTCAAGTTTTCAATATCTGAACACTGCATGATCCCTCTGGAAGAGTCGATTAAAATCAATAGTTTCAACCATCTAAGCTGCAGTCTGAAATTGTCAACTGCGGGTATCCCACTTTGGGTGAGTGGGTGGTTTGTTTTGTGTCAACAAAATAACATACTGGATATGAAAGAACTCAAATGTCCATAATACCCTGGAAATTACAAGGTAAAATGTTTTTGTAAAGCATATACATGCTTTTCTTTATTCACAGGTTAATATAGATGGAATTTAACATAGGAACATAGGAAGTAGGCCAAAATGGCTCATCGAGCCTTCTCCGCCATTCAGTAAGATCATGGCTGATCTTATTTATGACCTCACTCCACCTACCTGCCTTCTCCCCATATCCCCTAATTCCTCTATCATGTAAAAGCATGTAAAATTGGCAAAGCATTTATTGATCCTTAATTGACCTTAAGAAGAAATTCAAAGGCATTATTATCACTCAATCCCCTTCTGTTAATATCCTAAGAGTTACCATTGATCAGAAAATGGAGTTGCCACTCTGATTTGTGTAGAATAATCAAGTTAAGACACTGAGGGGCCATACAATTGATTTTTATCATTCCATAATTATAAAAAGTAATAATATGCATGACTGGTTACAGCTTCAGATTGGAAACTTTAGTAAATTACCTGGAAATCATACATAGAGAAGAATGTTGGTCACGCCATATTCTTAATGCAGTCTATGCCACAGATGGGGCGGGAGGTGATGGGATAGCTAGAGGGCAGTTTGAGTGTTAGTGTACTCCTTCTGCCATTGAAATAGGGGTCCTGTGTGTTTTTGTGGGCACTGGATACTTTTCCATTTCAAGCAAACATGAGCCAGTGATTCTGGAAGGTCAGTAAGGATGTTGCGTTTTGTAGAGGAGGTGTTCAGTACATCTTTGAATTATTGACTCTGTCTGCCTGGTAATCTCATCCAATGAGAAGGTCAGAATTAAATGTTCTCTTTAGGAGTCTGCTGTTAAGCATAAAAATGGCATGGACTGCCAACAGAACTGACTGAATTTAGAACATTTTGCAGGGAGAGTGTTGTTGGCTTCTTTCTGGTACAGTATCTTGAGGTGATGGACCATATTTCTGCAGTATAAATGAAAGGAGGCATTCCTGCTACCTGTGGTATTTGCCAGGACTGAGGTCTTGATCTGCAAACCTATTCTCTCCATGAAACAAAGGCTGTTTGTACTATTGCATTCTTTCTTTTTCATTCTGTTTATTGAGTTATATTGAACAAGAGGATATACATTCATGTATTTACAAGTGTATAAGAAAAAGAACATATTAGTATTTAACATAGATATATAAACCATAAATTTCTTCTCCTTTTTTAAAACTAAAAGAAAAAAGAGAGAAAAAATTTAATTTTTATTACAAAATGCCCTCTAACTAATCCAAAAAAAGAAGCAGGCTCCAGTCTCCAGTGGTATGATTCCAAAAACAGCTGTAAATAGATTTGGTTAAAGTTCTAATCCTAGAGCTTTTGTTAGGGTTTCAAAAACATCTTTCCAGAACTTATCTAGTTTTGAACATGACCAGAGAATATGAATTGAAGTGACTATATACTATTGCATTCAAGGAAATTATAAATTTTATCACTGATATTTGCATGTGATAAGCTGTCTCTAAAGATATGGAAGTGGTCTATATTTCCAGGGTCTTGACATGAATCTTAATTGTCAGAAGGCAGTGGGTTCAGGTTGGTAAAAAAAAACATTTGTCTTGTAGTAGTGTGTAATGTCCATTCTGATCTATACTTCACAAAACAGGTCAACCACGGCTTGAAGTTTGGTCTCTGAGCATATGCAAATATTATCAGCATATTGAAACTTAACAATGAGGTTTAGTGACCTTGGTTCAGTCAAAGTAGGTTGAAATTTCCAATAAATTGTGAAGATTAGCTTTATCCTCAGTGAACTTTTTTTTTAAAAGGTCAAGTATAACAATGAGATGAGTAAGTTTGAAAACTTGACAAGGCAGTGTTTGCTAAGAGTGCCTCTGTTGTTGACCCATTGATTGGGGTAAAGGCATGCATGCCATCATGAAACAAATATAAAAAGATGACACATTTTCATGGACAGTCAAATCTAAGAGGCTGCACAATTCATCTCAATTTATGAAGATGAAGGCAGCAGTGAGATCAAAAAAGAACATTATAAATAATAGGAACAGTTGGCCATCTGGCCTGTCAGGCCTACTCAGCTTCCTTAGAGACTAAGGAAAGTGCTGGAAGCAACAAGGAAAGCAAACCTGAAGATGACTAGAGAAATGTATGCTCGGGGTTACAGAACTAACATTTGTAGGCAGTGAGGGCATCAGACCAGATCCCAGAAAGGTGTCCGCCATTGGGAACATGCCAAGGCCACAATGCAAAAAGGACGTACAGAGGTAAAATGGAATGGTCAACTAAGTGGGTAAATTCATATCCAACCTCTCAGAAAACATGGCTCCATTGAGAAGACTAACAGAAAAGAACATTGAATGGGAGCGAAATCATGAACACGAAAAGTCATGGAGCGAACTGAAGAAATTTCTCATAGAGGAACCAGTTCTGAGGTTTTATGATCCATTGAGTTCCATCAAGCTATCATCAGACGTAAATTGTTATGCCTCACCAGCAACAACTGAGAGATGCATAAACATATGAGTTAAGTTTAACACAAAATTTAATAACAGATTAACATGTCATACAAGTCTTTTCCTCTGAACACCCTGTTTTGGGTCATCAAGTGACCCCTGTCACACAAAGTCCTCCTCTTGGAAGGGGATTGGGGCAGCCCAGGTTGAGTGACACATACACAGGTTTTCAGAGTGGTGCAAACTGCTGTCAGGACAACAATATTTGCATCCGTGAACAAAGCAGCTCAGTCTCCTTTCTCCCACTGAAGCTACTGGGTGAGCTCACTGACAGACTGTAACGTGCTAGCGCCCGTGAACAAAGCAACTCAGCCTCTTGTTTGATGAAGCTGCCAGGTGAGCATGCATACACAGACCGACCATCTGACAGACTGCCCTCCAACCAGCTAACCATCCAGCCAGTTCAAAACTCAGTGTGCTGGGCTCTTCAACTGCCCCAGTGCATGCCTTCAGCCCTCCTGAGTGGTGGAGAGAGGCTGACTACAGTGGGCGCACTCTCTGTGAGCCCACCGGCTTCCATTGTGTGGCTCTCACACTGACAGCTGTCAGTTTCTCAGCGCTGTTTCAGTGCTTCCCACGCAGCTGTCAGCTTTTCCAGCGCTACTTCAGCGCTTCACAGCAGCTGTTGACCCTGGTCCGAAAATAAAATTGCCCAGGGTCCATAACAAAACAAATAAACTAAACTAAAACTAAAACAGTTCCATCCTTACCTTGTATTTTGATGATCATTTCTGTCCATTTGATACATCCATTGAAGGATTCCTGTGCTTTGTTGTAACTGCCAAGATTTCCAATACAACCATATTGTGACCAGAACACCAATTGTACTGACATCCACTTCAACTCTCACTCAACTTCTCTTTTTTCGTTGGAAAATATTCCCCCTGTGCTAACTTTCTTCTTTTAGATCTCAGATTTGTTGTGATTAATCATGAGCTTTTCAGATTCACCGTACCATTACAACCACCTGGTCACCAAAAACCCCCAATGACTTCATTCCTTTTGATTGGGATTCTTCACCATTCTGCCCTGCCACCTGTCTAAGTCATGTATACTCTGTGATCTATTTAACTAACAGTAATAGAACTGTAGTCTTATAACATGCAAACAGACCCACAGGCCCAGCTTATCCATGCCGAATAATGTGCTCTTCTTTTGTCCCACTTCCCCGCACTAGGGTCATACCTCTCCAATTCACTCCCATGTAATTATCCGTTTCACAAAGAAGCTAATGACAATTCAAGTTTACAGACTGAAACACATGAGGAGCTCAAAGTGCCAAGTGTATTCAAAGATTCTACAAACTCCACTGTCACAGTCATACACAAACAATTTATTAAACCATAAATGTTCTCAGATAGATTTACATTTATTATACAATGCTGCTAAGGTCCTCCTGGTTATCACTTTTATCTGAGCCTTCCAGTCCTTTCAGCAGATGGACTAGAACTAGGTAAACATTCTTGTGATGCAATTGGGTCACTAAATCCCATGACTCTGTTTAGTTCCATGCTTTTTATTTTTTGCTTACAGATCTCAGGCAAGTAGGGCCTGATTTGTGAGCAAACCAAAAATTATTCAAACATGGAATGCTGCAGGACCTAATTTTCACCAGGATCAGCAGGTTAAATTTGAAGGATTTGGTTCATGCACTGAAATATTGTTTTTCTAAATCCAGGTCTAAATGTTTCATGCCTACATTCTCAACATGCCCGCTACTGCTCTTTTTCTCCAGCGCTGGTTTTAATAGACATGCTTAAATCAGGAACCATTATTTAGTTGCTTCAGGTGGGAGTCTTCTTTCAGTTCAAGTTTGGCTTCTGTTTGTCCAGCTAGAGAGACAGTAAGATGAGTTGTAGAATTTTATTATAGTCGGGGGAGGGGATGACATTGGTGCTGGAAGTGTAATTAATCAAACAGTAAGCGATTACTACTGTCATAAAATTGACTGCTTATATTCTGAAATTGGTCCATGTCGGATAATTATTTGACCAGAACATTTATAACTAGCTTCCTTCACCTTAGAAAAAACACAGTGCAATAAAAAAGGGATTTGAAATGAAAGATTATTGCTTCTCCTGCTGAGCTGATTTGTGCACAGCTGCGCAAATGAAGTTGTTTGACTGCAGACTTCACACATTGATTTATCTACACAGCGATGATGAATTAGATTTTTCACAGTGCGTTAGACACAGTGGGGAGTTCCTGTAGAGCCTTATGCTAACTTTATTTGATATGATGATTAATGTATGTATTATATCTGTATCGGGTCTAAACAAAAATGAGACCTCGGAAGATTTCTGTAATATGAAACAAGAGATTTTTCAGTTCAGAATCACAAGGACTTGGTGCTGATTGGTATCTCGGTGGCTAAACCTAAAGAAAATACTCCAGTATATCTTTGTCAAATGAAATTAGATTCTAATAGCTCTTTGCAACAAGTTTGTGATTACAGAGCACAGTCATGCCCATTAATAACAGATGGAACTGTATCTCTTTGCTACCCTTTCCAATTGTGTCTGTAGGCTGCAGATTTCCACCACTGTTATGTTTCACCCTCCCCAACCTCTTTCCCCCCCCCCCACCGCCCCCACCAAATGTTGATATTTGCCTGGTATGATTTGATAGGACTGGATAGTTACCAAGAACAAGAAATCCACGTGGGCAATTATGGGGTCCCTATGATCACCTGGACAAAGAGCTATTAATTCACAATTGTGATGGATTATGTTATATTTTATATTATATATAGATTTGTTTTAAAGGAGATAAATTGTGGGCTTTTTTTAGTGTAGGTCACAAGCAAACAGAAACATTTCATAAAAACAGATCTCATTTAAAATGCCAGAGCTCTGCTCAAGACATGCTCCTAGTACCTTTGTAAAGACAATGGAAACTGCTTTACTGAAGGACTTCACAAGTAGGTGTTCATTACTGTGGAGTAATGGATTATTACTTTGGAATGCAACAGATGAACGAACTCAGAAGATTGGGTCCGGTGCCATAATCTGTCTGAATGCAGTTTGCTGTTCTAAGAGGGTAAGAGGGTCATGTGGTTTTCTCTGATAGAGAGAGACAGAGACAGAGACAGAGACAGAGAGACAGAGAGACAGAGAGAGAGACAGAGAGAGAGAGAGAGAGATTTCAGTTCTACAGTTCAGCAGCAGCAGCTGGGACTGGAACATGACAAGTTGTCAAGCTTGTGGAAAACCCCCATTTTGAAGACAGGTTTTGAGTTCTTAGTTCAGCCTGTTCAAAGCCCTTGTGGTCCATACAGGAGGAGATGACTGACTGTATAATGTTTTGCCTAAGATATGGGAAACAGAAAAGGAACTCTGTGGTGACCTGAAAGAAAGAGCCTATCATCTGGAAAACCCTGATGGGGCAAGTTACTTCGGCAAGACACTGAAATGGCTGATCGGAAGGAATCAGATTGTGTCCAACAAGCAACAAATCTCTTTCTGAAAACTGACAGGAACTTCCTGAGTGGTAACCATTTACTTTTCAATAACCAAAGCCTGGTGAAGATTCATAAATGTTAAATTCTGTGCACAGAATAAGAATTGCCTGATACAGGTGAACTTGGAGGAGCGAGAAGGGAGATTGGACTATGAATCGAATAACTTTTCTCAACTTAAACACACATTTCATACACGTGTTTCTTAGAATTAGAATGGGTTAAGGTAAATACTTTGATCCTGCTTTCATGTTTAAAGATCATTAAAATAAACTTTTGCTTAAGTAACCATTTTTCTTGGTGAATTTCTATTGCTGCTCGGTTTTAGGGTCCTCTGGGCCTGTAACACAATAGATTGAGATCAATCTACAGGAGCCTAAGAGAGGTAGAGAGGATCACTGGGGTCTCTCCATCCACCCCCCTATCGATGTGATATACCAGGATCATTTTCTGAAGAGGGCTTACAAAATTGTTGAACACCCCTACCACCCAACGCACTGCATCTTCCAGCTACTCCTATTGGAAAAGAGATACAGGAGGATCAGAGGAAGAAACACCAGGCTGAGGAACAGCTGCTTCCAACAGGCAGTGAGCCTGCTGAACAATGGATGAACTGCTTATACAACCCTCCAAGACTCTACTATTGATTTAACAATATTTTTTTAATTTAAGCATATACATACTGAGTATGTATTGTTTTTCTATATGTGCGTTATGTCTGTATGCATGTTTTTGCACTGAGGGCTGTAGAATGCTGTTTTGTCAGTTTGTACTTGTAGAACTGGGTGATAATAAACTTGAACCTGAACTTCAACAGAGAGGGCAATTCAATGCAATGTTCCCATCAAACAATGAGTGCTTAAAAGTTCATTTCTTTCCCTCTAGAATGGGCATCTTGTCACTTCCCAACTCTCCTTTCACCAGCTAGGCAAATGGGTGCAAAGTTAAGGCAGAGGATAACTTCAATCATAAATTTCCCTTCACTATTATTTCCCTGTGAGGGATGAGCAGATGTTACAACTTGCACAGAATCAAATTTCTGGAGTTTGTACCGATCCCTATTCATTTGGAAAGATTAACAGCCTCATGGCCTTATGCTTGCCAATGAGTATGACTGATGAACCTTCCCCAACCAAGACATTCTGGGAGACAAATGAACAACATTTCAACTCAATCTGCTTTGTCTGTGAGAGACAATTTAGAAAGCTGAATCCCCTTGCAGAGAGCATGGCTTGCTGACATCAAATCTTGATGATGTGTTCAGATTTGGTGTAGATTTAGAGAAGCAAGCCAAACTTCACACTCAGGTGAGGAGGAGAAAAGTCAAGACAATCCTTTGTTTTATGAACCTTGTTTCACGAACCTCCTTACTTTTCTCATGGTATCAATAGTCCCAGAGCCCAATGTGTACTTGGACTGTGCTCCACCTTCAGATTAACTCTTGCAACATTGATCAAAGAAACACCTGAAATGTTCTGCACAGATTTAAACATTAGCTTCAAGTCTAACAGAAATTTTAGGCTGGAATGCATAAAGTTGCATTCAAATCAAATAAACTAGACTGGGCTAGAGTCCAAAAATGTAATCAAACATATATAACCATAGAAACAGGCCAATTCGGCCCTTCTAGTCCATGCCGAACACTTTCTCCCACCTCGTCCCATTGACCCACACCAAGTCCATAACTTTCCATGCCTCTCTCGTCTATATACCTATCCAACCTTTCCTTAAATATTAAAATTGAGCCCACATCCTCCACTTAGGCTGGAAGCTCATTCCACACTCCCACTGAGTGAAGAAATTCCCCCTCACGTTTCCCTTACACTTTCTCCCTTTAATATCAATCCATGTCCTCTTGTTTGAATCTCCCCCACTCTCATTGGAAAAAGCCTATCCACATTTACTCTGTCTTTCCCCCTCATAATTTTAAATACTTCTATCAAATCACTCTTCAATCTTACATGCTCCAGGGAATAAAGACCTAGCTTGTTTAACCTTTCCCTGTAACTCAAACCCTGAAATCCAGGCAACATTCTTGTAAATCTTCTCTGCACTCTCTCTATTTTGTTGATGTCCCTCTTATAATTCGACAAACAAAACTGCACACAATATTCAAAATTTGGCCTCACCAATGCTTTATACAACATTAGCATGGCATCCAAACTCCTGTATTCAATACTCTGATTTATGAGGGCCAACATACCAAACGCTTTCTTCACCACATGTGACTCAACTTTCAGGGAATTATGTACCAGAATTCCTAAATCCCTTTGTTCTATGGCACTCCTCAATTGTCTACCATTTAATGTGTATGACCTTTCCCAATTAGTCCCACCAAAATGTAGCACCCCATATTCATCAGTTTTAAACTTCATCTGCCATCTTTCAGCCCACTCTTCTAACTGCCCTATATCCCACTGCAAGCTTTGATAACCTTCTTCAGTGTCCACAACACCACCAATCTGCATATTTACTAATCCAATTTACCACACTATTATCTAGATCATTAATATATATGACAAACAACAATGAACCCTGGGGCACCACTCATCATCGGCCTCCAATTTGATAAGCAATTTTCTACCACTACTCTCTGGTATCTCCCATTTCACTACTTCAATATTAATACCTAATGATCGAACCCTCCTAACTAACCTCTTATGCAGAACCTTGTCAAAGGCCTTACTGAAGTCAATATAGACAACATTCACAACCTTCTTAGTAACCTCCTCGAAAAACTCTATAAAATTTGTTAACCATGATCTACTATGCACCAAACCATAATGACTACTCTTAATCAGTCCCTGTCTATCCAAATAATTGTATATACCATCTCTAAGAATAACTTCCATCAATTTACCTACCACCAATATCAGAGACACAGGCCTATAATTACCAGGTTTATTTTTAGACCCTTTTTAAAACAGCGGAACAACATGAGCTACCCTCCAATCCTCTGGCACCTCCCCCATGCCTAAATAACATTTTAAATATTTCTGTTAGGGCCCCCACTATTTGTACACTAACCTCCCTCAAGGACCTAGGGAATATCTTGACAGGACCTGGAGATTTATTCTCTTTTAAATAGCCAGTACTATTTCCTCATTGTTTTCCCTGACCTCATTTTTTTTTAACTTTTAATGTACCTGTAGAAACCCTTTGGATTTTTTTTTTACCTTGCCTGCCAAAGCAGCCTCATCTTTCCTTTTAGCCCTTCTAATTTCTTTCTTAGGATTTTTTTGGTACTCTTTATATTCCTCAAGCACCTCATCTGTTCCCTTTATGTCTATATCTATTGTCCACATCTTTCTTCCTCTGAACCTAATTCCCAATATCCCTTGAAAACCAAGGTTCCCTATATTTTCTAACCTTTCCTTTAATCCTCACAGGGACCTACTGAATCACTATTCACAAAATTTTCCCTTTGTATATGCTCCATTTATCTGTTGCACCTTCCCCAAAAATAAATTTCCCAATCCACACCTAAATCCTTTTGCATCTCCTCAATATTAGCCTTATTCCAATTAAGAATCTCAACCTTAGGCCAGTCTTATCCTCTCCATTATTGAGCCAAAACTAATAATATTATGATCACTAGACCCAAAGTATTCCCCAACACAAATCTCTGTCACATGACCTATCTCGTTCGCTAATAGGAGATCCAATACTGCCCCCTCTCTAGTCGGTTCTTCTATGTTTTGATTTAGAAAACTGTCCTGAACACATTTGACAAATTCCAATCCATCCAGTCCTTTTACAGTATGGGTGTCCCAGTCAATGTGTGGAAAGTTAAAATCTCCTTCAATCACCACCTACACATATAATACTATCTCCTTTCAAATGTGCTCCTCTAATTCCCTCAGCCTATTAGGTGGTCTCTAATACACCCCCATTAGAGTTTTCATCCCTTTCCCATTCCTCACTTCCACCCAAAAGCCTCCCTTGTCGAACCCTCCAATCTATCCTGTCATTGCACCACTGTAATGTTTTTTTGAACAAGCAATGTGTCTCCTCCACCTTTTACCCCCCCCCCCCCCCCCGTTCTATCATGCCTAAAGCAATGGAATCCTGGAACATTTAGCTGCCAATCATATCCCTCCTGCAACCAAAATTCACTAATGGCTACAATATCATATTTCCATGTGTCAATCCATGTTCTAAGCTTATCCACCTTACTTACCACGCTCCTTGTATTGAAATATATACTCTTGAGAGAATGTCCCCCACATTCACTCTTTTAATAACCATCTACTTTTTCTACCCCCTCTCCATTAATTTTAACAATCTGGTTCCTTTCTCCCTTCAAATCTAGTTGTCCTTCTACCTTAATCTCTGCACTCTCATTCTGATTCCCACCCACCCCCAACCCCCACCCTCCACCCCCGTCAAACTAGTTTAAACCCTCTCCATCAGATCAAGCAAACTTGCCTGCCAGGATACTGGTCCCTTTCCAATTCAGGTGCAGCCCATTCTTTTTGTACAGGACAGACCTTGCCCAGAAGAGATCCCAATGATCCATAAATGTGAACCATGCTCCCTGCACCAACTATTTAGCCAAGCATTCATCCACCACTCTTTCCTGTTCCTACCCTCTCTAGCATGTGGCACAGGCAGCAATCCTTGAGGCCCTGCTTTTTAACTTCTTCCCTAACTCTATATTCTTTCTTCAGGACTTCATCCCCACTTCAATCTATGTCATTAGTCCCCATGTGGAACACGACATCTGGCTGCTCGCCCTGCCCCTCCAGAATGCTGTGTACTTGATCAGAGACATCCCTGACCCTGGCTCCTGGGAGGCAACATACCATCCAGGAGCCTTGATCTTATCCAGCAAACCTCCTATCTACTCTCTTAACCAATGAGTCCCCAATTACAAGAGCTCTCCACTTTTCCCGTCTTTCCTACTGAGCCAAGGGGGCAGCCCCTGTGCAAGAGGCTGACCACCATGACTTGTGCTTGGTAGATTGTCCCCCACCTCCCAACAGTATCTAAAACAGTATATTTATTATTGAGGTGAATGACCACAGGGGTACTCTGCACTGTCTGTCTTGTCTCCCTCCTTCCCTTTCCTCACAGTCACTCAGTTAACTGACACCTGTCTGCTGATGGATTGTCTCCCTGTAACTCTTATCTATGATTGCCTCTGCCTCCCTTATAATATGAAGCTCATCCAGCTGCAACTTCAATTCCCTAACTCAGTCTCACAGGTACTGCATCTGTATGCACCTTTTGCAGGCATAGTTATCAGGAACTTTTGTGCTGTCCCCGACCTCCCACATCCTGCAATCAGAGCACTGGACTACCTCAAATGCCTTCATTACCTACTCTTAAATTAAAATGGATTAATTAAAATGAACTTAACAACCTTACTTCACTGGAAGCTCTTCCTTATCCTTTACTCACTAAAGCCTCGCGAGCCAAAAGTTGAACTCTCCACTCCTTCACTGGGCCACTCATTCACTGGCCGCTCATCCAACTACTCCTCTATTTAATTGTCCTTGCCAATTAACTCAAGTACCCCACTAATCTACTAATTTATCCCGCTCACCTCGCTGACATCACGTGCCTGCACAGTCGGTCCTTCTTTTTCTCAATAATAAAAATTAAATTTCCTTCACTAGATTAACTGTCTCTCCAAATGGCTGCCCTGCATTCAGTTCAAATCAGAAATTAAATCCTACAAAAAGTTCTTACCTTTTTAAGCTCCTCCACTCTCCTCGCTGATGTCACGCACCTGGTCAGTCAGTCCCTTTTTTTCCAGTAATATTAAATATTTTTAAATTATATTAATTAATGTAATATAGTATATAGGCAATATACCAACTGAAAAAAAAAGCTTAGCATTCCTAACTCAATAGTTACAAAAAAAATGTTTAAAAACTGATCCAGGTTCACAACAAAACCTCAAAATAGATGTACAATTTTCAGAAATATTAAATTCTTGGCATAAGCATAGCTTGAAGCAGGTCATTTGCTCAATAGAGCACTTTATCTAATCATTTAATGTTGACTCTCAGACACAATATGGGTCACATGAAAAATAAAGCAATCTCGAGTGTTCTAGCCAGCGTTTCTCATCAAGCATGGCATTGGTCAAAACTAGTTTAATGCTCTCACCACTGAGACTTGAAGCATTCCAGTCAAACACAGAAAGAGGTTGGAACTAAGGCTTGGGCAGCAATTTAAATTTGAGGCCTTTGGTTTTGCTTTTCTAAAATGTCACATATTATTTCCATATATAAATATCCTCTTTCAACCAAAGAGAAGCTCAGGCTATCACTTCAGACTGAAAACAGTTGTTCTACTATATTTGGGAGACCAAACACAGATTGGATGAGGACTTTGAAGAACTGCTGCCTTCAGTCTGCATCCCTCTCCAACACTGACCTATTGATCTGTGGTCTCCTCCATTGCTGCAAAGAGGCCAATGCAAGTTTGAGGAACAGCATTTTTACCTTCCATTACTTTTGCTTGCTCTTGCCCCATTGAACTTATAAACTTTAAATTTAAACATACAGCACAGTAACAGGTCCATTTGACCCACGATTCCATGCCGTCCAATTACACCCTATTGACCTACAACCCCGGTACGTTTTTGAATGGTGGGAGGAAACCGGAGCACCTGGAGGAAGCCCACACAAACACAGGGAAAACATACAAACTCCTTACAGACAGCACTGGATTCGAATCCAGGTCACTGGCACTGTAACTTCATTGCACTAACTGCTACATACCTTGACCCTATCCTGCTCCCCTTATCCAATCTTTTCCCATCTAAATTGGGTCACCTCATATACCTTTCATTATTTTGACAGCTTCTGATTCCCTGGTCCTCATTACCTCATCTTCATTATGGATGTCCAGCCTTTATGGACATCCATCCCCTTCAGAAAAGTATTAAAGTATTCTGCAACAAAAATCCAAACAATTCCCCTCCCTCAACACTCTTATCCCCGGTCAGAACTTTCCGTTACCCTGAACTACTTCTCTTCATTCCTCTCACTTTCACAATTCACGAGACCAGCTTTGCATGCTTTTTTCTTGGCAACTGGGACATTCCTTATTCCAAGCCTACACTGAAACCATGTCCTTCTCCACTACATTTATGCCTGCATTGATGCTGCTTTCTACAGATGTGCAGAACTCTTTAATTTTATCATCTTTGCTACTAATTTCGATCCTATGGATAATTTCTAACATTGCTCCCCTTCGTCCACATCTCTCTGTCTCTATTTCAGGAGACAAACTATCCAATACTATAAACCCACTGATTCCCACAGCTACCCAGACTATACCTCCTCCTCCTCTGTCTATTGTAAGGAAGCCATCCCTTTCTCCTAGTTTCTTGGTCTCCACTGTATCTGCTGTCAAGATGTGGTTTTCATTTCAAATCATCAGAAATGGCCTCCTTCAAGAAACGTGGCTCTCTTTTACTGTGATTTATGAAGTTCGCTCTTACATTTCTGTTCCCAGACTTCTGCACTTGCTTCTGTTTCCTCTAAACAGAACAAACCTTCGTCCCCATCTTTCACTTCCACATACATCTGTTGCATCATCATTTCTGGCTATAACTTGCCCCCCACCCCTCTCTCCTTCCCACTGCTGAAAGATGCAACTTTCACCATATCAGTTAAACCAAGTGTAGACAAGGCGACAGGTTGGCAGAGCACCTTTTTTTTGTTCCCTTTCCCATTTTGCTTCTCCAGACACCAGCTCCCATTTTGATCCCCTCCTTCATCGTGTTCCACTCACCTATTACCCATACCCCTCAGCCATTTGGTTTCAAAGGGCAGTTCCCATTATCACTTTCCTTATGTATCAGATTCCTGTATTTGTAGCCCATCAGCAGCTGTCTCCACCTTTACCCTCCTATTCACTCCTCAACCTGGCTCCATGTCTTTTTATCTCCTTGACAGCTTCCACCTATCTCCCGCCTGTTTCTGCTTCCAAATTCCACTCTTCTTCCTCACCCACCTGGCCCCATCTGTTCATCATCATCCCTCACCCCTCTTCTGTCCACCTACTGTCCCCTCTCTCTTCTTTACACAGGCTATTCTCACTCTTCTCTTTCAGACCTGATGCAGGATCTTTACAGCAATGTTGGAAAAATTAAACAGAAATTAACATAATAAATCAACTTGTGGGCATTTTCACTGCACGCTTTAAGTTCCTGTGCACGCTAATTCCCGGTGCTTTTACATGGAGCAAAGTGTCCTGCATCATCAGCTGGACGTCGAATTCATGACGCGAGTTTCATGGTGCGATTTAGATGGCAGGTTTCCTCCAAAAAGTAGTAGGGGGTCCTGCAGGTTAAACCGTGGTGCAGGAATTGACTCCAAATTCCTGCATTTTCCTTTGTCGACTGCCTAGGTTACAGCAAAAATCGCTGATTGTGCTGTTACATGCCTGCAGTCCAAAAACCATAATCGATAATTTTCCCCCTCCCTCCACAGATGCTGCTCCACCTACTAAATTCTTCTAACACAGTGGTTCCCAACCTTTTCCTTTCCACTCACATACCATTTTAAGTATTCCCTATGCCATAAGTGCTCTGTGATTAATAAAGGATTGCTTAAGGTGGTATGTGGGTGGAAAGAAAAGTTTGAAAACCACTGTTTTAATCATTCCAAATTGACTCGTTATGTGCACGGTTTCATAACTCCAAAGGAAATGGGCCAATGACAATTTTTCTCAAGCAAACTATTTCAGTAATAATTGGGTCTTCCTACTCACAGACCACCTTAAGCAATCACTTACTAATCACAGAACACTTATGGCATAGGGAATACTTAAAATCGTATGTGAGTGGAAAATAAAAGGTTGGGAACCACTGTTCTTACACTTTGTTATTTGCTCCAGATTCCAGCATCTGCTATCGCTTGTGTCAGGATCCATCCTCCCATCTGGGCACCTTGCAGGTATTTGGATTGAAAGCAACTTAAGTTGTTAATTTCTGTCTGTCTCACTTGTGCAATGTGATATTGTATCATCTTCTGCATTCTCCCTTTTTTTCTCCTCTAGGAGTGGATGACATGTTATCTGAACCTGCCAGTCACGTCTTCCAATTCTGCATTTCGTAACACCTATATCCTTTCATCAATGTTATTTTATCTTCTCACTCTCGGATTATTCCAGTTCACCCATTAACCATATAACCCTGTTTATAGCTTATCCCCATGGTTACTCTGATCTTACCCGATCAGAGACACACCAGTCCCCACCCGCCTGCAACATAACCAGCTGCTTTGCTCTCGTTCCCAGCTCTGGTGAAAGGTCTTCAACCTGAAACATGAGCTCTGTTTCTTTTGTAACAGATATGACCTGATTTACAGAGTATTTGCGCCATTTTATATATTTATGTTCTATGGTGAGGCTCTGTCATGGGAACACCCTGAAAGACATTGAAAATTCAATGTTTTTTAAATGTATCTGCTGAAAGGAAATTTTAAAACAAAAAATAAAAATGCTCTTTAAAATACTGTACTAACAAATAATTGAAAATATTTAAATAAGGTAAACAAATATAATGAAATAAGGCACTTAACTTCTCAAGGGTCAGGGCCCTCTGAAATGATGGGGGTGTTGCTTATAAACAACCCTCTCTGGTGTGAAGCTGAAGGTTACGATGAAAATAATGTAGACCCTCACTGGGATTCTTGGTCCTCAGTGCTTCACCATACATACAGAACTGCCAGCTCTTGGTCAGCACAATTGGTCTCTGTTTTTCAGAGGAAATGCCATCGCCCTGTGGCATTGAGAGCAACTCACACCCCCGCCCCCGTCCCCTCCACCCACCCTTTCTCACACTTCATTCTGAGCATGCCCTTAGGTTATATCTACAGCAGAACTCTCTCATAGAATTCACATCTCAGTCACAATTCACATGCAGATGAATGAGCACTTACTATTTTGCACCAAGCATTTATAGGTTGATATAATATATGTTAGAAACTTAATAAAAGTAAATCTTTTGTTGCGTTCAGTACTTCATGGTTAGGTGTATTATAGATTAGACAGAAAAGAAATGTCCTCTCTGGCTTTATCAAGCAGATGAGACCTAAAATTATGAGGGTGGTGGACAGTCAGCACCTTTTTTCACAGGGTGACCAAAGCATCAGAAGACATCAGTTTAAGATGAGTGGAGAAAAGTTTAGGGGAGATGTCAGGGATGTTTTTAATACGGAGAGTGTTGGTTACCTGGAATCCATTGCCGGGTTGATGGTGGAGGTTGGAACAATAGGCTTTTTTATGGTAAAACTCCACATTAAAACCGGCTCAAGTTTTTTTTTAAAAAAAGCCATTTTACTTTTCATGGTGATATCCTATAGTGTGGATTCCACATTGCCTTTATGCACTGCTGAGTCGGGAGCTGGCTTCCAGAGCTGAGGGAGGTAGGGTGAGTGATGCAAAGCGAGACGTCAAATATATGCACCGGGAAGTGAAAGCACCAAGTTCGCAGATGAGTCCAGCAATGTGTGTTTTTTACTCTGTTCACCTGCTGAGTTTCTCCAACATTGTGATTTTTCACTTTAAAAATCGTGCTTGGGTCACAGGCTGATGACATCATTTTGATGTCATCATTGTGACATCATCGGTCCTCCCCTTTGCAGCTACTTTCAGCGACGTTCCTTTTACGGAGGTGGTGGAGCGACTACACTACCTTTAAATGTATCCCCCTAGGCAGCAAGAAGCTGGAGCTGATTCCAGCAGTCCTTCCGTCTTCAGACCTTTTATGGAGGTAAGTGCAGCGATGTCAAGATGGAGAATCTCTGTCTTTACATTCTCCATAAAAGGGCCTAAAGATAGGCCCATGGATGTAAGATAAATAGGTTATGGGAGTGAGGTAGGGAAATGTTGAATACTAATGGAAAATATGGCAAACTAAAGGGTATTTGTGTAAAATTACATTTCTGTTTTATTACATGTCAATAAATGGTATCTGATCTGATTGGCACAACATCGTGGGCTGAAGGATTTACACTCTGCTGTATCGTCACAAACCACACAGTCTAAATCCACAGTAAAGCTTTATCACCACTGTTCCTTGATCAGTTACAGCACAGATTAAATACATGAAATTACCCTCTCAGTACAATCTTTAAAAGAGTGGTCTGGCACCCGACCGAGGCCGGGGCCACCGCCTCCCCCTCGCTTCTGCCCGGACCGGGGCCTCCGCCAGCTCTTCAGCGCTTGAAGTCCTGTTTTGCGGAAACTGCCAAGATGTTTGGCCTGGAAGTCAGCCTGAAGAAAACTGAGGTCCTCCATCAGCCAGCTCCCCACCATGACTACCAGCCCCCCCACATCTCCATCGGGCACACAAAACTCAAAAAGATCAACCAGTTTACCTATCTCGGCTGCACCATTTCATCGGATGCAAGGATCGACAACGAGATAGACAACAGACTCGCCAAGGCAAATAGCGCCTTTGGAAGACTACACAAAAGAGTCTGGAAAAATAACCAACTAAAAAACCTCACAAAGATTAGCGTATACAGAGCCGTTGTCATACCCACACTCCTGTTCAGCTCCAAATCATGGGTCCTTTACCGGCATCACCTACGGCTCCTAGAATGCTTCCACCAGCGTTGTCTCCGCTCCATCCTCAACATTCATTGGAGCGACTTCATCACCAACATCGAAGTACTCGAGATGGCAGAGGCCAACAACATCGAATCCACGCTGCTGAAGATCAAACTGTGCTGGGTAGGTCACGTCTCCAGAATGGAGGACCATCGCCTTCCCAAGATCGTGTTATATGACGAGCTCTCCACTGGCCACCGAGACAGAGGTGCACCAATGAAGAGGTACAAGGACTGCCTAAAGAAATCTCTTGGTGCCTGACACATTGACCACCGCCAGTGGGCTGATATCGCCTCAAACCGTGCATCTTGGTGCCTCACAGTTCGGCGGGCAGCAACCTCCTTTGAAGAAGACCACAGAGCCCACCTCACTGTCAAAAGACAAAGGAGGAAAAACCCAACACCCAACCTCAACCAACCAATTTTCCCCTGCAACCGCTGCAACCGTGTCTGCCTGCCCCGCATCGGACTTGTCAGCCACAAACGAGCCTGCAGCTGACGTGGACTTTACCCCTCCATAAATCTTCGTCCGCGAAGCCAAGCCAAAGAAAAGAAAGAAGAGTCTGGCACCCACCAATATGATGAAACCCGGATGTGTGATGGCTTAGTATTTACATAAACAATGGAAGTAACTCTCATTAACATGTTAAAGAGTGTGCTTCCATTTGCCACAAACTAATTAAAAAATAAAAATAATCTGGTGTGTTAAAAAAGAACCTCCCAAATCCTGAAGTGGATTTGATGCCTTCTAAATGTGGATGTGGATGTCTCTTGTTCTTCCATCTAGGGCCTAAGATGAATAGGGTCTGGTGTGGTAAGACTTGCTAAAGTGTTATTAATTGCTAATTTTACAAGGAGCAAAAGAACAGATAGATCTATTGACTTTACTAATGATAGAACATTCTCTTCATGAACAGGTAAGAATTATATATTCAAAATGCCCCTAATGTCTGAGTTAAATTCACAGGTTATGCTTTGGAAGTCATCTGAGTACAAATAAGTATGTTTTCTCTGTTTAATGATCATCCTGCCCAGGTTTAACCGATGAATTGAACCTAGCCAGGGGCAAAATCAATGAGCTGGTTCCACTTGGCAAATTTAGACATATAGCCTGGTAGCAGGCCCTTTCGGCCCATGAGCCCATGCTGCTCAATTACACCTACTACCCCCAGTACGCTTTTGAACGGTGGGAGGAAACCGGAGCACCCAAAAGAAACCCAGGCAGACACGGGGAGATCATACAAACTCTTTAAAAACAGTGCAAGATTCGCAAGGCCCGAGGGCAGTTTGAATATTCCTGATTGGAACAAAGAGGTTTCTGAAGTTTGGGAAAAATGACTGAATCTGAAAGAGGGGCAAAATTAGTTGGAAAACCTATTTTGAGGAGTAGTCAAACACGAATTAGAATAGTTCCACATTGAATCACATGGTGGATTCAGAAAGCTTAGCAATGACATGGAGGTCTTTGAATCTGCTGTCAGCCCAGGAACAAAGCTCCCTATGTTGGTCTGACGAGAATTTCAAAGACTTTGGTTGTCGAAAAGCACAATAAAGCACTACTGCAGCAGTGTTAATGTGCCTCTGTTCTCATCACAGCACACATTCAAAAAAATCCATGTTTCATATAGGGAGAGGGAGGCTGATATGTGGGCTTTTAGTTATTTGTCTACTATGGTTTAACTTCAAAACTGCTGTCGAAGTCTTACATGCTGTTGTCAAATCTTCCCAGATCAAGAGTTCTACGGTATCAATTCTTTTTGACAGCCTTCATGCGATTGCCAAGCCTTTTCATTCAGAAAACTAACTGCTGAATGCTGAACTCCAGATGGAGCTTTAAAAAACATCAAACCTAATGTGATCATTCACATTGATTTCCACGCCCCCCCCCCCACCCCATGTGCTTGAGGTGTTAGATTATGGACAGCTTCTCAGCCCCATACAGAGTGGTAAAATTTTATTGATTTTGGTATAAGAAACCACATGGAATTCATTGTTTGCTTTTATTCTTTAAAATTAAAATTCCAAACTTCCCAACGAAATACCAGCAATCACATATGGTCACACACACACACACACACACACACACACACACACACACAGACACACACACACACACACACACACACACAGACACACACACACACACACACACACACACACGCACGCACGCACGCACGCACGCACGCACACGCACGCGCACGCACTCACAAACACCCTCCATCTAATGGATTCTTTCTGGAATTTCACTCACACATAAATTCTTGGAATTGTACATATATATTCAAATGTACGTGTGCACAATTCCACAGAGATGTTCCAAGGGTTTCATGGCCACATTTAGTTAAAATGCCTCATATAACAACTTTTAAATTTGTTTGGAGCCCAATTCCTCTGGAGATTGGAAAAGCAACCTTTAATCAGACTGATGCCATTTTTGCTTTGTAATCTAACTTTTATTTGGGCTAAAAAAAAAAGCTCAAAAGTAGATAAAAATGAGAATCCCGAAATGCTCCCAATACACCAGCACAAAGTGCTTCTCTTGGGCAATAGAAAGCTCAGAGGATCAGTTTCCTGAAAGTGGGATTGGCTCCCATCATATTAACATTCTGATAGAAGCATCATCTCAGCCAATGTCCTCGCTGGTCAGACTTCCCTGCCATAAGAGATATGGTTTAGTCTTGGGATCCCTGAATTTCAAGGCAGTGTTACTAATGCTTGAAATAGAAAATACTTTTTAAGGGGCTAAATTTGATCAGTGACCATCAAAAGATTAATACACTGGCCTCAAGGGGGCGGGGGGGGGGTGGGAGGGGGGTGGTGTGCACACCGCGCTGGGTGACACCATCAGAGGGGGTGAAACCAAAATGACTGTCTATAAAAAGCTTTAGCTGTGTTTCAGCAGAAATTTATTATTTTTATAAAAATATCCCTGTAGTAGTTCCAACAACAAAAACATTTTTCATACATCGTACACTTACAAGGCTAAAACTCTAAGCTAACTTACTTTTTGAACCATCTAATGCACTCAGGTCAAAGCTGTGATTATTACCCAATTACAATGAAACTTCGATTCATGTGATTTCATCTGCATGCACTACAAGCACACGCTGTTGTTTTTATTGCTGCTGGCATTTTTATAGTCGCTGCTTTTGTCAAACTTTCTTGTGTTTTAGCTACAATATTGTGGTAATTAGCATTTGTAAATACATTTAGGCTGTGCATATAATATTGTAATTTAAAGGTATAATTTTAATTTTGCTAGTTGTTTGCCATTACATTCAGTGATGTACGGGAATTACGATTTCTGAGTAACATTCGAACTAAAAGCATTACTAAGGATTCTGTATGGTCTTGTATAGGAGAAGTCCATGGAGGGGGTGGGGGAAGGTGTGGATGACACCATGAGTTATCGCACTAGGTGACACATTAGTGATGCCATTGGATTAATGCAAACAAGTTTTGTTTAAACATGGGGGCGGCACAGTTAACGTAGCGGTTAATGAATCCAGCACTGACTGTAAGGAGTTTGTACTGTGATATAATATTTGGGAATGTTTTGGGGAGATAAATTGGTAAAATTAGAGTAGGTTACATACACACACTTTAAAACAGATCTTATTTGAAATACTGAAGAATTTATATTCTGTGACTTTACAGAAACTATGGAGAATGCTATACACATTTTACAAGTAGGTGCTAATTGAAATGATGTCATGAAATGAATGGACTATTGTCTTGGAAGAACAACCAGAGCCAGGTTGTTTGTTTTGGACCTTTTTGCAAGGCTTTTGACCTCTCTGAAAAGTGCATAGCCAGAAGGACCTGTTACTGTGCTATATGTCAAAAAAATATGGCAGACAACACCCTACAATCCAGAAAGAAATTGACCGCTTCAATTTAAACTATTGGAAATATGCATTATTCTAAGAACATGAGGTAGATTTAGAATGACTGCAGTTTTAAATGCTGCACTTGTCTTTCAAATGAGCCTTGAACCATCATCTCTTGCGCTTGTAAAATACTCATTGTACTATTCAGTGTCCACCAGTGTTTTAATGAATACTTCGCCCTCAATGGTGAAGTATGTACTCTGACAATAGATCTGAAAAAAAATCTGAATTGACATCACAAGAATAGTTTATCTACTCATTATCACATTAATATATATGGCAACTTTCTCTTCACAAGTTGACCTCAGCACTTCATACATCATAGATGTACATTCAATGGGATTTAATTGGCTAGAGAACACATTGGAATATCTTGAGGCAGTGAAAAAGGCCACATTTTATTTCAGGAATATAAAGTACTAAGAATATTGGAAGTGGCTCAATGTCTTAGTCACACTGCACACAAAGAGACCTTTGGGTCCATCATCTTCCTTTTTTACTGTGCCAGCACTGGGAAACCTACTTGTTTATGAAAACATTGGTTGCTAACACATTTCATTTGGAGTCTTGATGTTTAAGTGGATCAATATTTTATCTAATTGGAGTTTCAGTGACAAGTTGAATAGCCTGGAAACAAAAGCATTATATATGGGACTTCTTCGGAGAGATTTTGCAGGAGTTAAACAGCCACCAAAGAAAGTTTGCCCATTGGAGAGTTGATATTTTTGCCTCACCCCAAGGCCCAGTCGTAATTTTGGGAGTGGGAGAGAGTGATAGCATACATTTCTCAAGTCATATCCACAGCAAACAGGAAAATAATTGATGCATTCAGAGGAGAAATGTTTCAGATTCTTAATAAACCTGAGAATCAGTATCTCATCTCTCCTTTATGCACCTGACTGTATTCTAAATTCAATGAGTTCAACCACTTCACATCATAACCAGTTACTCCCATTTTTCCTACGGCAGCTCTTCTAATGGTTTTGCTATTTTCATTAAATTCTACAAGACATGATCTTTTATTTCATGCTTGCCCTTCTTCATTAGTTTTAGCATTACATCACTCAATTTACCCTCTCCTGCTTTCCACCTCATCATAGACATTCTCAGATTCAGATTTTAGATTTATTGTCAGAGTATATACATGACATCACATACATCCTTGAGATACATTTTCCTGCAGGCGAGGCAGAATTACCCCTTATTGGTAGTGTAAAAAAAACTGACTCAACGTGAATGTGTAAACATATAAAGAATGTAAACAAATTGACTGTGCAATACAGAGAGAGAAAAAAATCAATAAAATGCAAAAATAAGAGTCCTTAAATGAGTTCTTGATTGAGTTTGTTGTTGAGGAGTCTGATGGTGCAGGGGGAGCAGCTGTTCCTGAACCTGGCAGTGTGAGTCTTGTGATACTTCTACCTCTTTTCTGATGGTAGCAACGAGAACAGAGGGTGTGCTGGATGATGCAAATTCTTGCTAATTGCTGCTGCTCTCCAAGAGCAGCATTCCCTGTTGATGTTCCCGATGGTGGGTAAGATTTTGCCTGTGATGTCCTGAGCTGTGTTCACTTCCTTTTGCAAGGCTTTCCGCTCTTTGCTTTCTCTCTGTTCTCTTCTTACCTTGCAAATGTTTACAAATTGTACCATCTCCAGCATTTTCCAGTTCAGAAGAAACATCATGAATCTGAAATGATAACTTTCACCACTGATGTTGTCTGACATGCTGAATACATAATTATGGCAATTTCTCACTTGTCCCCATTCTGTGTTGGTTGTTTAGAGTGTGATTCAAATCTGGATAGCCAAAGCTCTAATCTTCCCCCCACCTGCTCCCACATCTTTCTACCAAACAAGTAGGGCTTGATTATTCAGTCTGAGTTCTAACAAGATGTAACTTTAAGGATAAATTAGATTAAGCTCAGCTACAATGTTCACCACAATGTAAAAATGAGTCAATATCCATAGCTAAGGTTCATGTGATATTGGAAACCATCTGGTATTCAGGGGCTCTTGACTCCAAGAAGGAGCAGCAATTTAGGGTGAAGAGAAGACAAAAGATAAATAAAAGTTTAAAAAAATTATGAACTGTTCTCCCTGAACTCAAATTATTCCTTTGTTTGAAACATACAAGATCTTGAATGTTCTTGACAGGATGGTTGTAGAGATTATGTATTTGAAACCAAGGTCTCCAATTAAAAATTTGGGGTTGCCTATTTAGAGCAGAGAGAAGAGCGATTTCTATTAGTTTTAGGAAAGATGTGTCTTTAGAGCTCTATTGCTCAAAGGATAGTTGAAGCAGACTCTTTGAATACTTTTAAGTCAGAGGTAAATACATTCTTGATGGGAGAGAAGAATGGAGAGGGATGGCAAGTGGAGTTGTGTTGGAGTGGTATGCATAGAATTTAACTATTTGACTTTGATATATTATTGTACATTCTCATCTACAGAATATCCCTTGACTCTTCACCACCTTTCCATGATCAGAGATGGTCCTAGTTCTAGGGGAATAATGTGTTGATGATTAGGAAGGGAGAGGGGATCAATCAATTGTTGCAATTGCCCAAAGGCAGTAGGGAGGGAGGAAATGGAAAGGTCATTGGATAGAGTATGGGATTATAGTGGGGAAAAAAAAGGAGTGATGAAATTTTAGAATACTGCAAAGGAACACCAAGGAATTAGTCAGGAAAAATAAAATGGAATAGGAGAGTATACTGTGGAGACTTCAGTATATATGAAAAGATTGGACTGAGGCAGGAGAAAAATAAATATTTTTGAGTCTATTTTCATGGACAATAATTCAGATCATAAATAAGGAAGGTTCCACAGGTCTAGTGTGAAAATGAGTGACAAAAAAAATCAGTGATAGTAAAAAGAATAGTAATTAATGGGACTGAAAGATAATAAATCCCAGAACCAAATGACATCCCCTCACCAAGGATTTTGAAGGAAGTCACATTGGAGATGATGGATAGATTGGCCTTGCAAAATTCCATCAATTCTGGAATAGTTGGCACAGAATGTTTCAGAATGAGGGAGAAAGAAAACAGAATATTGCCAGTTGGTCTGATAGGAATAACAGGGGAAAATAGAATCAATGATTGCAAAAGAGATAAGAGAACTCTTAGAAAATAACAATGTTATTGGAATCAAGACAGCATTGTGAAAATGCTTGACAAGTTCGCAGTATTTTTTTTAAGTTATGAGTAGCAGAATAGAATGGGACAAACCAATAGATATGGAGCACTTAAACTTTCCAAAAACCAATAAAATGTCATACAAGAGATCATGAAACAAAATACGAGCACCAGGCTCTGGGTAATAAATGGGTGTAGATCAATGATTGGTTAACAAACAGAAACAGAATAGGAATAAACACATCTGCAACATTTGGATTATGAAGCCATAAATAGTACAACTGTTTAGAAATTGGTAGTTTTGACATTGGAGCTGCAATAATCACAAACAATATTCATGATTTGACAAAGGGATCAAGTGTAATATATACAAGTTTGCTGACAATAAAAATAGGAGGTGAAGCAGGTTGCCAAGTGGAATGCAGAGAAGCTTTGGGGACATACAATGGAAAAAAAACATTGTAAATGGAATATAATGTGGAAAATCAGAGGTCATCCACTTTAGAGGGAAAAATAAGAAGGCAGAATATATTTTAAATAGTGAAAGCTTGAAATATGTTGGTGTTTGGAGAGACCTTGGTATCCTTGTACAGAAATCACATAAATTTATATTTAGATATAGTAAGAAATTCTATAAGACAAATTACAAGAGAATTTGCATGAAGAACTAATGACATTTTATGCCAATTATATAGAGCCCCATTGAAACTGTATTTGAAACAATTTTTTAAATTTTAAATTTAGACATATAGCATGGTAATAGGCCCTTTTCAGCCCACAAGCCCACACTGCCCAATTACACCCAATTGACCTACAACCCCCTGTACATTTTGAAGTGTGGGAAGAAACTGGAGCACCCAGAGGAAACCCATTTAGACATGGGGAGAACGTACAAACTCATTATAGACGGCACCAGGTTCGAGCCCTTGTCGCTGGTAAGATCATTGCACTAACTACTACCCTAACCGTGTTGCCCTTATATGTATAGGTTTAGTCTCCCAAATGAAGGTAATGTTTACTTGTAATACAGGAAAGATAGCAAAGGATCATATTTTTGTAGAGGGAGAAATTAAAAGACTGTCCTAAGCTCACTTGAGTTTAGAGGAATAAAAGGAATTGAATCATATAAAATTCATACTTGACAGGATATATATTAGAGTGCTTTGCCAGAGGTGTTTATGGCCAAGGGTCACAGCCTCACGATAAAGACTTCTCAATTCATAACTAAGAAAAGAAACAATTTCTTAACCCAAGGATTAATGAAACTTCGTAATTTTCTACGCAAGAGGACAGTCATGATATTCAAGATAGCGCTCAATAGATTTTTTT